>NC_057343.1:133207954-133510984 GCF_016509475.1 Prionailurus bengalensis
TCATGATCTCACGGTTCATGAGTTTGAGGCTCTCATCAGGCTGTCTGCTGTCACTGCAGAGCCTGCTTCTGATCCTCTGTCTCCCTCTCTCTCTACCCCTCCCTCCCTTGCACTCTCTCTCTCAAAAATAAATAAACATTTAAAAAATTAACTAAATCAACCCTTATTCTATTCCTTTCTAAGACAACCCCAATTCATCTTTCCTCCTCTTTCAGAACAGATATTTTTCATACAAGAATCCATTGCCTAGATCCTTCTATCTTATGTTTTTCCATAGCCATTACAATATTAACAAAATGATAAAATGATTTGCACAGAGAAGATATTACCTTTCCAGGTCAGTTTCCTTCATTCTTTACTCCACCTCTTTCTTCCTTTTCCATCCCTTCCTCCCTCCCTCCCTTTTTTTGTCTCTACTATCACTTGTCATAACTCTCAGTGACTTCAGTACCAATTTAAATCACCCTCATACCATGCCCTCTCATTTATATGGCATCCTTATTTTTCATAGTCTTGCCTTCCCTCTGCTTTAGCCGTAGTCGTAACCAAGACCTTTTTATTACTAATTTCAAGCATTCCATTCTCTGACCATCTTCTGTCTTCCCAGCTTCTTACCACTTTTCACTGCTCCTCATCATTTTCATGTAATTGCTGTCCTCTTAACCAGGCTTAAATATCATGGTCAAGCATTATCAACCCCTCCATGCATATTCCCTTTATGTCCCTTTCCCTTTTCTTCTTCCAGTGTATTCACTTGCAAAACCCCAACTTTAGGAAAATCGAAATCTCCGCTTATCCTACACCTGTACCCAACCAGATGAATGTGACTAACAAAAAAAGGCTTACCATATTGACTGACTTCACTTTAAGAAGTAACCTCAAAATGTGGAAAGATAACAAATATGTGGAGACTAAACACCATCCTACTAAAGAATGAATAGTCTAACCAAGAGGTTAAAGAGGAAATTAAAAAGTACATGGAACCCAATGAAAATGATAACACCACAGCCCAAAACCTCTGGGACCGCAGCACAGGCAGGAAGGAAGTATATAGCAATCCAGGCCTTCCTAAAGAAGGAAGAAAGGTCACAGATACACAACCTAACATTACACCTTAAACAGCTGGAAAAAGAATAGCAAAAAAACCCAAAACCAGTAGAATACAGGAAATAATAAAGATTAGAGCAGAAATCAATGCTATTGAAAGCAAAAAAAAACCCAAACAAACACTAGAGCAGACCAATGAAACCAGAAGCTGGTTCTTTGAAAGAGTTAGCAAAAATGATAAACATGTAGCCAGTTTGATCAAAAAGAAAAAGGAAAGGAACCAAATAAATAAAATCAAGAATGAAAGAGGGAGATCACAACCAACACAGCAGAAATAAAAACAATAAGATAACAATCCGAGCAATTATACGCCAATAAAATAGGCAATCTGGAAGAAATTGAAAAAGTCCTAGAAACATATACGCTACCAAAACTGAAACAGGAAGAAATAGAAAATTTGAACAGACCCATAACCAGTAAAGAAATCAAATTAGTAATCAAAAATCTCCCAAAAAACAAAAGTCCAGGGCCAGATGGCTTTCCAGGGGAATTCTACCAAGAATTCTACCAAGGAGTTAACACCTATTCTCTTGAAGCTGTTCCAAAACATAGAAATGGAAGGAAAACTTCCAAACTCTTTCTATGAAGCCAGCATTACCTTGATTCTAAAATCAGACAAATCCCCACTAAAAAGGAGAACTATAGACCAATTTCCCTGAAGAACATGGACACAAAAATCTTCAACAAGATACTAGCCAACTGGATCCAACAATACATTAAAAAAATTATTCACCAGAACCAAGTGGGATTTATATCTGGAATGCAGGGCTGGTTCAATATCTGCAAAACAATCGATGTAATACATCACACCAATAAAAGAAAGGACAAGAACCACGTGATGCTCTCAATAGATGCAGAGAAAGCATTTGACAAAACACAGCATCCTTTCTTGACAAAAACTCTCAAGAAAGTAGGGAAAGAAGGATCATACCTCAAGATCATAAAAGTCATATATGAACAGCCCACCACTAATATCATCCTCAATGGGGAAAACTGAGAGCTTTCCCCCTAAGGTCAGGAACAAGACAGGGATGTCTATTCTCACCACTGTTATTCAACATAGTATTGGAAGTCTTAGCCTCTGCAATCAGACAACACAAGGAAATAAAAGGTATCCAAATCGGCCTGGAGGAGGTCAAACTTTCACTCTTCGCAGACAACATGATACTCTATATGGAAAACCCAAAAGATTCCACCAAAAAACTGCTAGAACTGATCCATGAATTCAGCAAAGTGGCAGGATATAAAACCAATGCACAGAAATCGGTTGCATTCCTATACACCAATAATGAAGCAACAGAAAGAGAAACCAAGGAATCGATCCCATTTACAATTGCACCAAAAACCATAAAATACCTAGGAATAAATCTAACCAAAGAGGTGAAAAATCTATACAATGAAAACTATAGAAAGCTTATGAAAGAAATTGAAGAAGACACAAAAAATGGAAAAAGATCCCATCCTCCTGGATAGGAAGAACAAATATTGTTAAAATGTCAATACTACCCAAAGCAATCTACATATTCAATGCAATACCTATCAAAATAACACCAGCATTCATCACAGAGCTAGAACAAACAATCCTAAAATTTGTATGGAACCAGAAGAGACCCTGAATAGCCAAAGCAGTATTGAAAAAGAAAACCAATGCTGGAGGCATCATAAACCCAGACTTTAAACTGTATTACAAAGCTGTACTCATCAAGACAGTATTGTATTGGCACAAAAACAGATACTCAGATCAATGGAAGAGAATAGAGAACACAGAAATGGACCCACAAACGTATGGCCAACTAATCTTTGACAAAGCAGGAAAGAATATCCAATGGAATACAGTCTCTTCAGCAAGTGGTGCTGGGAAAACTGGACAGCGACATGCAGAAGAATGAACCTGGACCACTTTCTTACACCATACACAAAAATAAACTCAAAAATGGATGAAAGACCTAAATGTAAGACAAGAAGCCATCAAAATCCTCGAGGAGAAAGCAGGCAAAAACCTCTTTGACCTCAGCCACAGCAACTTCTTACTCAACACATCTCCAGAGGCAAGGGAAACCAAAACAAAAATGAACTGTTGGAACCTCATCAAAATAAAAAGTTTCTGCACAGTGAAGGAAACAATCAGTAAAACTAAAAGGCAACCAACGGAATGGGGGAAGATATTTGCAAATGACGTATCAGATAAAAGGTTAGTATCCAAAATCTATAAAGAAACTTATCAAACTCAACACCCTAAAAACAAAAAATCCAGGGAAGAAACGGGCAAAAGTCATGAAAAGACACTTCTCCAAAGAAGACATCCAGATGGCCAACTGACACATGAAAAAATGCTCAACATCACTCATCATCTGGGAAATACAAATCAAAACCACCTCACACCTGTCAGATGGCTAACATTAACCACTCAGGCAACAACAGATGTTGGTGAGGATGCGGAGAAAGAGGATCTCTTTTGCACTGCTGGTGGGAATGAAAACTGGTGCAATCATTCTGAAAAACAGTATGGAGGTTCCTCAAAATATTAAAAATAGAACTACCCTATGACCCAGCAATTGCACTACGAGGTATTTACCCAAGGGATACAGGTATGCTGTTTCAAAGAGACACATGCACCCCAATGTTTATAGCAGTGCTATCAACAATAGCCAAAGTATGGAAAGAGCCCAAATGTCCATCGATGAATGAATGGATAAAGAAGATGTGGTATATATATACAATGGAGTATTACTTGGCAATCAAAACGAATAAAATCTTGCCATTTGCAACTATGTGGATGGAACTAGAGGGTATTATGCTAAGTGAAATTAGTCAGAGAAAGACAAATATCATATGACTTCACTCAAATGAGGACTTTGAGAGACAAAACAGATGAACCTAAGGGAAGAGAAACAAAAACAATATAAAAACAGGAAGGGGGACAAAACATAAGAGACTCTTAAATATAAAGAACAGAGGGCTGCTGGAAGGGTTGTGGGAAAGGGGATGGGCCAAATGGGTAAGGGGCATTAAGGAATCTACTCCTGAAATTATTGTTGTACCGTGTGCCAACTAATTTGGATGTAAATTATAAAAAATAAATACATTATAGAAAGAAACAAAAAAAGAAGTAACCTCAAGTAAGCCCCTTGTAATTCCCAATAAAGCAACTATATTTCACTAGTCACTGTCTTACTTTCCTCAGTGACTAGTTCACAATTCTCTCTCCCCAAAACTTCAATATCTCCTTCTTATTTACTTCCAATTGACTGTTTGCTATTTCACTGAGGAAATAAAAGCAACAAAAAGAAAACTTCCAGATGCTCCCACACCAAATATGGCAAACTGTATTCTGATGCATATACTCTGCCTTCCCTCTTATTACAATAAGTAAATTATCCAGGCTCCTATCCAAGGACACTGCTTTGTATTAAGTATTGGATCCCATCCTTGAAGCTTTCTCAAGGGCATTATAACTGCAGATTTCCACTCTCTCTCTTACCCTATCAATTTTTATCTTTGATTATTTTCACTATCATACAATACATGTAATATTTCTTCATTCTTGAAAGCAAAAAGTTAAAAATAAAACCTCCATGAACTCCATGTTCCCTCCAGCTACTGCCTGACTTATCTCATCTGATTATAGCAAAATTCATTGAAAGAAACTTATGTATATCCACAATCTCCACTTCTTTTCTTTCTTTCCCTTTCTCCATCCCTTCCTTCCTTCCTTCCTTCCTTCCTTCCTTCCTTCCTTCCATCCATCCATCCATGAACTCATTACAGTCAGGCTTTCATCACACTCTTCCTTGTAACACACTTTTCAAGATCACTGTTAGCCTCATTTTATTCAATCAGGAGCATTTGATACAGGGGACCATGCTCTCCTCCTTGAAACACTTCCTTCACTTCTCTTTCCAAACACCATACTCTCCTGGTTCTCCTGTTTTTAGTGGCTGCTTTTTCTAAGTCTCCTTTCTTGATTCTTCCTGTTTACTGACCTCTAAACATTAAAGTAATCCACACTCAATCTTTGGACCTCTTCTTTTCTCTACATGCACTTACTTCCTGGGTGGATCTAATCCAGATCAATGGCTTTAAATACCATTTGTAAACTGATGTTTCTTAAATTGTTAACTACAGTGCCATCCTCCCTAATGAAAACCAGACTCATGTATCCAGTTGCCTACTTTACAAGACTAAGAACTCTTGACCTTCCCAAACCTATTTCCCCAGCATGCTTACCTATCTCTTGTAAAAAGCAACTCCATTCAACCAGTTAGTCAGCCAGTTAGTAGTAAGTTTTCATTTACTACTCTTTCTCTTATACCCCCATTCAATACATTGACAAAAATCTATTGACTCTGCCTTCTAAGTACGTACTTAGAATGTGACTCCATTGTCACCACACTGCTCCAAGATGCTATCATGTCTCACTGGAAATGCTGAATAACTTTTAACTGGTAACTCCGCTTTCACTCTTGGTTTTCTACCACCTTGTATATCCAAAATAAACTTGTAATGCATTTTCTTTCTCAGAATTAAAGATTGTCTTTACTATGCTCTCTAAGGTTATACATGATCTGATCCTCGAACCTCTCTGATCTGTCCCAATCATTTACTCAGCCCCTGCTCTACTGGCCTCTTGGTTTTTCCTTTCATTCCCTTTAGATTGCTCCTGCTTCAAGGCCTTTATTTGTTCTGTTTCATTTGACCAGAATGCCCTTTTCCCAATATCTCCTTGGCTTACTCCATCACTTCAATTTAGTCCCTAAAACTAAATGTCACCTGATGAGAAGCCTCCTGACCACCCTATATAAAATAGAAAATTGACATACATATACAGAAACACATACTACGACTCTGTAGACTCTAATATCTTCATGCATTTATCACTAGCTAACTTATTCTGTATTCAAGTATCTTGCTTTTCATCTGTGTCCCCTACTAAAATGTAATATCTTCAAAAGACAGCAGGAATTTTATTTGTTCACAGAGGTACTTTAGCACTTAGAATGCACAGTACAAGGGTCCCAGGGTGGCTCAGTGGGCTAGGCGTCTGACTCTTAACTTAAGCTAAGGCCATGATCTCATGGTTCATGAGTTCAAGCCCCACATCAAGCTCTGTGCTAACAGCACAGAGCCTGCTTGGGATTCTGCCTCCCTCTCTCTCTGGCCCTCCCCTCCTTACTCTCTATCTCTCTTTCAAAATAAATAAAAATAAACTTTAAAAAAACGCACAGTATATAACTCAATAAAAATAAATTCATGTTTATTACACATCCTCCCAATTTAAAATCACTGTTTAAGAATCTTTATCCAAGGGGCGCCTGGGTGGCGCAGTCGGTTAAGCGTCCGACTTCAGCCAGGTCACGATCTCGCGGTCCGTGAGTTCGAGCCCCGCGTCGGGCTCTGGGCTGATGGCTCAGAGCCTGGAGCCTGTTTCCGATTCTGTGTCTCCCTCTCTCTCTGCCCCTCCCCCGTTCATGCTCTGTCTCCCTCTGTCCGAAAAATAAATTTAAAAAAGTTGAAAAAAAAAAAAAAAAGAATCTTTATCCAAGTCAATTATCCACCTGTGACATACCAAATCCTAAAAAAACTCTAATAAACTTTTACATTATAGTATTGATATCATTCATTCATTCGCAAATTAAGATAATATGTTTGACTTAGTTTTTTATCATAAGCAGCGTAAGTTGCTTTAGTGCTTTGGCCTCTGTGGTAATCACATACTCTAAACAGAGAAAAACATAGTATTTGTCATTACAGAAAGTTACTTACAATTCCATTTGACTGAATTTATCATACGCTTTCCTACAAACACACTTATGCTTGGAAGAAAAGAAGACAAAAGATGCTGGAATCAAGGAAAGAGTGAGAAAGACCATTGACAAGAGAAGTTGGGAGTCCTAGTGACAAATTTGTCCGTGTCACAAGTGCTCAAGTCCCAGACATTGTAAGTAACATTGTAGGTAACTATGTAACATGCCTGTGTATTATAAAAAATAAAACGTATTCTTATATAAATTCATACAAATTCAATCACGTTATACTTAGTTTATATTGAGCTACGCATAATTCCTTAAATTGGATTAATTATGGTTACAAGTTATAGTGAATAGTAGTTGTTAACTTTCTTTTTCTCATGTTATATACTGAATGTTTGTGTCCTCCCTCCTTCCCTCAAAATTTATACATTGAAGCATTAACCCCTAATGTGATGGTATTTGGGGAGGTAATCAGGCTTAGGTAATGTCATGAGAATGGGTCTCCATGATAGGATTAGTATCCTTAAAAGAAAGAGACCAGAATGCACTCTTGCTCTACTCTGTGAGGGTACAGCAAACAACCATCTATAGACCAGGACAAAAACCCTCTTTAAGGAACAGATTGTCCGGCACCTAAATCTTAAACTTCCTTGCCTCCTGTGACAAATAAATTCCTATTGTGTAAGCCTACCAGTCTATATGGTATTTTCTTACTGTAGCCTAAATAGACTAAGACAATCTATACAGAAAAAAATACTTAAAAGCCAGAATTTTCATAAATAACCCAATCTGATAGCATTCTATTCTCTTTCATCAACATTTACTTCTTGTTTCAGCAGCCTCTCACCTTTTCTTGCCAATCCTTTCCCTTTGCCTATCTGGTTATCTCAAATTGGAGTATGAGTAAATAAATGAGCTTGGCAGGTTGCCATAACGTAGGCAAAACCATAAGACAAACGTGGTACATCTTTTTGCTGGTTCAATTTTACTTAAAAATAGGGGTATATTGAGGAAGGGTAAAGAGAAAAATAAAATAAATGGTAACTGAAATAATTTATATTAAAATAAATATGGATATAATATCGAGTAACATTTACAAAGAAGTCTCAAGAGAAATTATTTGTGGAAGATTATCATAAGCTAAACTTCCCCTGCAGATTATCCTGTAAATCACTTTACTATGCCCTTAAGCATGGGGAAGTAAGGAATTTGAGATGCCCTACTATGTATACCAATTAAAAATCTCCTATCAAGTCAATTAATCCCACTAGAGTGCTAAATATTAATAATAGCTATCTTTTATTGAGTGTTAACTTGCACTGTTCTAAGATATTTACAAGAATTATTTAATCTTGACACTCTATGAGGTAGGTCATAATTATAATCCCCATCTTATAGGTGAGGAAAATAAAGCATAAAGAAGTAATTTACCCAAAGACATATGATTAAAATAATGATAAAAGGAAGATCTCTAACATAATAAATAATTTAAAATGTGATATATTCTGGAACAATGTATATTTTAAAAAGTGAAAACAGGAATATCAAATGCTAAAAACCTTAAGACACAAGAAATTACATTGTAAGAGTAGAATGACAAACACTAATGTACAGATTTACTATTAATAAAGTTAGTCCTTGAAGAATGAATTAGGATTACAAAACTAGTCACTGGAAGAGTGGATTAGGATTGTAAAATCACATATGTATAAGCACCTTTTGTGCAAGCACACACACACACACACACATGCACATACTACATGACCATATACACATGATTTTTATCATAAAACAATGGCCTAAAAATATTTCTAAAACAATAATCTTATTACTCGTACCTTGACACCATGGGATAAGCTATTTACACGTTACACATACATAGAGACACATCATCAATAATACATCCCTACAGAAATAAATTAGGAGAAGAGAGTATTTTGTGTACATCTTCTTTAGCAATAAGATTATAGGTGATGCATGTTGGAGGAACAATGTATAATAGTTCAGTTATTGGAATATTATACATCAAAAACAAACATAAAAGGTTATTTATGCAAAATATATATTTGATACCAAATAACAAAATAAATGAAACTAAATTGATTAAAAAGCAACAAGTGAAGTCAATGAAGACAATACTAATTCAAAATAACACTGGTAAAGTGTTTTTCTGAAAATATAACTCTTTCCAGTTGAGAATATTTAATATTAATTTACAAGTCCCAAATCAAGTGTATCTCAGTACTCTCTACTATGCCGCTTAATTTTATGAGCATCTAGTTCTTGCAAACCTTTATAACGTGCTCAGTAGTTCGCTAAAAAACAGCCCTAACCACACATCAAACATCAAAGTTCATGGAACTGTGTTTACTTTTCTGTAACAATAAAGAAAGAACTTGACTTTTTGCTCAACTTGCAGCCTCTCAAAATGACCTTATAAGACCTAGCAACAGGCCTCCCTATCTTAAAGAAACACTGCCAACAACTATAGGCAATCTCAGTGTGACATCCTCTCACATGACAATCTTTTCTCTAAAGGAACTCTGTGGTAAGCCTGTATTTTTCTAAGTCTCTTTCCACTTTCAAGAAAGTGAATAAATGAAAACTTGGCATGATACCTGTGCAAGATTGCAAACCTTAACATAAACTGTCAGTCACAGTTTTTCCCAGGCAATTTTCTTTAGTAGGGCAATGTATTACTCAGGTTTTCCAGAAACATTTCCAATTACAAGCAGTGCAGGGTTTTTTTAAAGAAAACTTTTTCACTATTATTTATAAACATCCATTTATAAAAGAAAGATTACTATTTAAAATAAAACTTAAAATATAAGCAATATTATTAATCATTGCTAATTGGCCAGTTATATTTTATAAAGCAGTATTCCACTCTATACTCAAAGAATGTTTTCATCTAATGTCTTTCATTTCTAATCCTACAAAAAGTTACATTTATAACTTGATGTCATAGGGGAAAAGTCATTTTACAATAAAATCCCATGTTTTTTTTAAACATTTGGATAATAAAATTATTAAAGAATCAATAAAATACACATTCTACATAGTAGTCATTGAAGATGGTTATTCTATTGGTATTTTAGGTTAATCTTATTCCTTCTCTAAACAATTATAATTTCATTTTGCCTCCACTATACCAGGAGTCTATTATCAGAATTTAATCAACATATAAATACTAAATATATACTATGGAAAACAAATTGAAGTATGAATTTGCCCCTAGGGAGGGAATGCTTACACATTTACATATATACCTGTAATACTAGATGGAACGTGACAAAGGTGCTGTGAGAAGAATATAGATAAAGCCATGTGAGAGATAAGATTATTGTTCGTTTCTTGGGGTAAAAGAAATTTTAAAATGATTTCTGGGCATTTCAGGTAAACAATAAAGGACAGGTACAATTTGGAGATGATTCAGAATAGGGAAAGACTAGCCCACATGCAGGAACACTTCCATTTAAAGGCAAAAACTGTAAACATTCATTCTGTAGACAAGAAGGATAAGAAGTACCCTTTGTTGGGGTGTCTGGCTAGCTCAGTCAGTGGAGTGACTTGGGGTTGTGTATTGGGCTCCATGTTGGGTGTAGAGATTACTTAAAAATAAATATTTAAGAAAAAAAGAGGAGTGTCTGGGTGGCTCAGTCAGTTAAGCATCTGACTTCAGCCCAGGACATGATCTCATGGTTCATGAGTTCGAGCCCCACATTGGGTTCCATGCTGACAGCACTGAGCCTGTTTGGGATTCTCTATCTCCCCCTCTCTCTGCCCCTCCCCCAGTTCCTTTCTCTCTCTCTCTCTCTCTCTCTCTCTCTCTCTCTCTCTCTCTCTCAAAAATAAATAAATAAACATTAAAAAAAGTTTAAAAAAGAGGTATCCTTTGCCCCTGCCTCACATCATATACAAAAATTAACCCAAAATAGATCAAAGACCTAAATATAAGAACTAAAGCTATAAAAATTTTAGAAGGAAACATGGGATCAAATTTCTATGACCTTGCATTAAAAAAATGGTTTCCTAGACATAAAACCAAAAGCACAAGCAACTGAAAACAAAATTTGGAATGGCTTCAAAAAATATTATTAAGAATGCAAAAAGACAATCCAAAGAATGGGAAAAAAATATCTGCAATTCAGGTATTTAATAAGAGTCTAGTATACATAATATATAAAGAACTACTACAAAACAATAAAAAATGTTAGCATCCGACTCTAGTTTACCTTCTATCTTTATCCTCCATTAGACCTAATATTTCATATTGCCTTAAAAGTAAACTTCTTTAAAAAAAAAAAAAAGAACAACAACAAAAACATCTAAAACACTGATATACCATAACATTCTCCTTTTAGAAGTGTACAATTCAGTAGTTTTAGTATATTCACAAAGTCGTGCAACAATCACCACTATCTAATTACAGAATACTTTTATCATCTTAAAAAGAAACTTGTAAACATTAGTAGTCACTCCGTATTTGTCCACAGCCTTAGGCGACCACTAATCTATATTCTGTTTCTGTGGTTTTGCCTATTCTAGACATTTCATACAAATAGTACCATAAAGCATATAGCTTTTTGTGTTTGGCTTTTTTCACACAGCATATTGTTTCCATGTTCATCCATACTGTAGCATGAATCAGTACTTCATTCTTTTTTTGATTGAATAGCATTACACTGAATGGTTAGGTTATATCACGCTGTAGTTTTCCTTCATCACAAATGACTTTTGGGTTGTTTCTCCTTTGGGGCTATTATCAATGATACTCTTATTAATATTCATGTACAAGTTTTTATATGGACATATGTTTTCAATTCTCTGGAGTATACACCTAGTAATGGAATGAATCATATGGTAATTCTGGATCTAACTCTTGAAGAATTGCCAAATTGTATTCCAAAATGACTGTATCATTTTACATTCATATCAGCAATGTATGAGAGTTCCAATTTCTTCACATTTTTACCAACACTCATCATTTTCTGTCCTGGTGGGTGTGGAGTAGTATCTCATTGTAGTTTGATTTCCTTCTCCCTAAAGATTAATTATGTTGTCCATCTTTTCATATGTTTATTGGACATTTGTATATCTTCTTTGGAGAAATGACTATTCAATCTTTTACCTAATTCTGAACTGAATTTGAGTCAAAAGTTTGAATATTGTTTAAACACAACAATAATCTTTCACTTTGCACTCCCCAAATACTTGTCTAAATTACTAGGCAGTAATTCTGACATATTGGAAAGTAAAAATATTTAGTTCACTTGTCATCACTGAATTTCAAAGATAATTTTGTAAGTCAATCCTTTGGTCAGATGTAAATAAACATCAATATTACACACTTGTGAGCACTAATAATAATTGTGAATGGAATGATGACTCTGAAATCTTTCTCATTCTAAGTTGTCAATATGAATATCATAAGATATAAATTTTTACATTTCACTTGTCAATACTGGCTTGGATAGCAGTGCCTAAATTTATTACATACTTTTTAAAGACTTCTATATCCCTAGAGTGTGAGTCTCACAGGAGAGCTATGAATCACTTGTTATTCATGTTATCTTTCCAAAAATGATCAGTGGCAACTTACAATTATGTGAGCACATATTTAAAAAGTAGAAAATAAAAGCTATGAAAAAGATAATATAATACTTGCAGGTTGCTTATATGGGTTAGTCAATTCTACAAAACAATGAAAGCATTTAACAATGATATCTGAGAAATCAGAGCAAACTGCAAGAAATACACAGTAAGTTGCAATTTTCCTACAGCACCAACATAGGAAATGTAATGAGTCTATATGTAGATCATACTATTATCAAATGAATGGAAAAATTTACCTTAAAGAAGTACCATAAAAATGAAATGAATGGCATTTGTGTAAGATGCATAAAAATTACTACTTTATTTATTTTCTTTTAAGTTCACTCTTTTTCTTTAAAAAAAGTTTATTTAGGGGCGCCTGGGTGGCTCGGTAGGTTAAGCGTCCAACTTCGGCTCAGGTAATGATCTCACAGTCCGTGAGTTCGAGCCCCGCGACAGGCTCTGTGCTGACAGTTCAGAGCCTGGAGCCTGCTTTGGATTCTGTGTCTCCCTCTCTCTCTGCCCCTCCCCCGTTCATGCTCTGTCTCTCTCTGTCCCAAAAATAAATAAACGTTGAAAAAAAAAAATTAAAAAGCATCTTGATTGTTTCTCTTTCTTCCCCAAAGTAATATCCTCCTGGCACACACAAAACAATAAAATATTACAGAAATATATAAGGTAAGGGACAGTTCCTATAATTCCACCCTAATCCCATCTCTGAATTAGTTTGAAATATTGTAAATTTCTTCAAGAAACTGTGTGTGTGTGTGTGTGTGTGTGTGTGTGTGTGTGTGCACATGCGTGTATACACAAAAATCAAAAGGTTCTAAGCATTTCTACTGGAAAATAACTAAACTTGAAAAAATATTCTGTATTAACAGAATACATAAATATGATCTCTATATGCATATTCCCAACTCAAATTAAGTCATCAACTAATTAGATCAAGGTAAACCCAAATCAAACTGCTTTCTGCAAAGGGCAAAACATTCCAAACCTAACTTTCAGCGCCTCTTACTTAAATTGACGGCGTAAGTTTTATAAATTATATCCCATTGTAGTTTTCTATTTTCAGAAGTTGACAATGTAGCATTTTTATTTCTAGGGGCAAGACTTTAACAGTGCTAGTTCAAAGTCTTGAAAGTTAAAGTTAAAAGGGAAGGCCCCTTTCCTAAAATTAAGGTTACATTGGCTAGCAGATAATCGACAGCAATCAAAAGCAAAAACCTATATAAAATCTATTGTTTAAGTTAAAATATTTTCTTCTTGGGTTTTGTTATTGTTGTTCTAACAAAACTAATCTCAAATTCATACGAGGATGAAAATCATCAAAGAAAATATGATAATGTATTTGAAATTACATCTTTTTGGATTCCTGCCCGATTTTAATTACAAAATTACAAAATATGAAACTATGAATATTATTTTACCTAGTATTGATTTTAAACTTTAATAGCTGCCACTTAAAAAATAAATCTAAATGCCCATTATTCAGAGCCCTTCCACATTTTACATCTTTTTAAAATGCAATACCAATAATGAACAAATCTACCAAATTCAATGAACATGTATTGATTCTGCATCTTAATTTGTTCTTTCCTAAATACCAAGACAGGAACACAAGAGCAGCATTTGTAAGAAATAAGTAGTTCACCATGAATTACCTCATCACAGGGTTTAGCTAAAACAATATAAAACTAAAGAGGCAAATTTGTTTTCCAGGCTGTGATTGCTTTTTCTTTTCTTTTCATTCTAAAGCATAGCTTACTTTGATTTTCCCCCTTCACGTCCACCCCCTTCCCCTAAGTGTAATCAAGCAAGGAAAATTTCACTTTGAAGTAGAGATCATAAAAAAAGAATAAATCAAAGCTTTTCTGAAATCCTCTTCCCCCCCCTGCCCCAAAGATCTACTATAGAACTCATGAAATAGACAATTAAATACACAGTTCTAGATACAAAAACAAATTTATATATAAAGAATAAGTATACTTAATATCATTCACTTATGAACCAAATCATTGTTTTTAAATTAGGAATTCCCAAAACTAGTTTATCATATTGTCAATGGAATATGGGAATAAATGGAATTTGGGTGCATAAAGTAAACAAAGCCTTTGATCTTACTATATCAAAACTCTTAGAATAATATGTAATTGATTATACAGTGATAAATTTAACACTGCTAAATGAGCATAGTTGGAGGAAAGGGCATTTACATTACAGTTGCATTTCAGATCAAAGTTCTTAGAAAACCTTTCGGCAAATGATCTACGATAGCATATTTTGAAACATGGTAATGGATAAAATAAACTTTAATATTGCATCCTTAAGGTACAAAATGGCTTATTTCTTAAATTTTAAAAATATATTATACTTAACTTATTATGTCCAAATTATTATCATTTCAACATAGAAACCTATGTGACAAATTATTGAGATATTGTGCATTCTTTCATTTGTAGTAATTCTTTGAAATTCAGAGTGCTTTTTACACTTAAATTACAACTCTATTTACGTTAGCCAATTTTCAAATGCTCAGTAATCAGATATGGGCATTGGCTACCATATGGACAGCATAGGCATATATATTCCTAGAAGTGCAATTGCTTAGAAGAGCATGCGCTTAAATTTTTATGGCTGTAGCCAAATTGTTTTTTACAAAGACACTTAAAAATTTTTAACAATTACCATGTAGCAAAATTAACTTTTTCTGTACAATTCTATAAATTTTAGCACGTGTATAAATGTGTAACCACTACCACAAACAGTCCTATCACTCCAAAAAAAAAAAAAGTCCCTCCTACCTCTGCCTTTATACTCACACCATCTTTCTAACCCTTGGCAACCACTGACCTGTATTTTCACCTTTTCAAAAAAGTCACATAAATATAATCATACAGTACATAACCTTTGAGACTAGCACAATGTCTTTGAGATTCATCCAAATTGCTCCATGAGACAATAGCTCTTTCTTTTGGATTGCTGAGTAACATTCACCTGTTGAAGAACATTTAGGTTGCTGCTGCTCTGAGATGATTATGACTAAAACTTCTACAAACATTCATATACAGGTTTTTGTATGAACACAAGTTTCACTTCCCTGTGATAAATACCCAAGACCATGTCACTGGTAAGTGTATGTTTAACTTTATAAGAAACTGCTAAACTGTTATACAGAGTGGCCATACAATTTTCAGCTCCTACCAGCAATGTATGAGAGTTCCAGGGATCCCTCATCCCAGTCAACACCTGGTGTTGTCAGCTGCTTGTTTTTTAATTTTAGCCATTCTAATGGATGTGTAGTCATATCTCATCATAGTTTTAATTTTGTATTTCCCTAAAGCTAGTGACGCTGAACAACTTTTCCTATGTTTATTTGAAATTGGCCTTTTAGGGGAAAAAAGTTCATGCATACCCAAAAATCTCAAGTCAATTCTATAGGAAAAGAAAGCAAAACATACAGTGTCAATGAATTTGTCAATTGTTTCATTGTTTTTATTTAACTTGACATTTAACTATATTCCATTTGTCTTGTTCAATGGACTCTACATCTATTTCTAGGACCTAATTTGAATTATATCTAAGTCTCAGCCCCTTTTAAATACAATTCCTCTGGATGCTTTTCTTCTCCTTTTTTTTCCAGCTCTCTTTCTCCTAATGATATGCAAACTTCTACTTTTTGAATGCTAGACCTGCATTTTCTCCCACCTAATGAATTTTTCAATCTCAGTGTCCTACCATCACTCTCACATTCTAAAGCCAGTAGCTTTCTCACTTTTCCCATACCTTTTCCCACACTTTTCCATATCTGTAAATGCAAAAATCATTCTCATCCTACAAGTTGAAACTTGGTATCATTTATGACTACTTTTCTTGGTTCTCCAAAGAAAATAGTCCAGAACTGTCTTGTTTCCCCACAGAAAATAGTCCAGAACAGAAACTGTGATGTTTCTGTTTCCCACTATCTAATTCTGCAGTATATTTATGGCATGTAGATGCCTTCTAACTGGTCTCTCTATATCCAGTCCAATTTAGCCATTATCATTTATACCTTCCTAAAATATCATTATGTTATTATAATGTAAAAAATAAACAAATCTGAAAGAGTAAAGGCAAATTTAAAACTTGAATTCAAGTAGAGTCTTGATCAATCTACCTTTAATTTTACATAGGGCAACTGAACACATGAAGAAAATGAAAGTGAATGCTAAATGTTAAAAACAAAAAATGGGATAAAATATTTTTAAAGTAGGGGAAAAGAGAATGTCAAAAATGGCTACACAGACTTGGGAAAAACAAAGCAGAACTTCTAAAAAAGAAAAAATAGAATTTTTAAACACTGAATGAGTTTCTCAGTGACAGAGTTAAATGGCAGATTAATCAAAGCTGAAGAGAGAATCAAGAACTTGTAGATACAAAACATCAGGCATACTGTAGCAACAGTGACAAGTAGATGAAGATTGGGAAAAAAGATTAAGTGAACAGGAGGCTAAATGAGAAGGTTGAAATACATCTAAAGAGACCCAGGAGAGAATAGAAAGAGTTGAAGAGAATGTACACTTGCAAATCTGATGGATGCCTGAGAAATTTCCAGCATTGATGAAAGATATGAATCCACAAGACACAAAAGGTAATTTTATACTAAGAAGGTTAATTACCGAGAAATACATTTTTTTAATGCTTATTTATTTTTTAGACAGAGTGAGACAGAGCATGAGCCAGGGAGGGGCAGAGAGAGAAGGAGACACAGAATCTGAAGCAGACTCCAGGCTCTGAGCTGTCAGCACAGAACCCGATGCGGGGCTCGAACTCATGAACTGCGAGATCATGACCTGAGCTCAAGTCGGATGCTTAACCGACAGAACCATCCAGGCGCCTCTAGAAATACATTTCTTAAGAGAAATTCAAAACAGTAAATATAACAGAGAAGAAATTGAAAGCAGCTGGAGAGATATATCACACACCCAACGACAATCACACTGACTTCACACATTAACAGCAATGATGGGAACCAAAACGAATAAAATATTATTTTTGAAATGTTGAGCAAAAGGTACTCTCAACCTACTATTGTGAACCCAGTAAAACTATCTTTGAAAAACTAGGGCAAAATAAAAGGACCTCTAGATCAACAATATAGTTTACTACAAACAGACTTTCTGCAAAGAAACTTCTAAAAAATGTACTTCAAGGAGAAGGAAAATGATCTCTAGTATGCAAGGAAATATGGTGAAGAAACAAATTGTTACATGTGTAAATACATAAAAAAAAAAAACAACTGTGGTCTATATAAAAATTGCAGTGATGATGGTGGTGGTTCTAATGATGGTTGCATGGTGGTGGTAGTATCTAGTTTGTGGAGATATAAAGAACCCTAAATGATATACAAAAGAATACCACAGAAGTCCAGAGGAGTGGTCATACTTCCATGTTTTTATGTGTTTTAATTTGCTCATTAAAGAATAGCACTAATTGCTTTTACTTTGTTAAGTATCCTTAATGAAATTCCATCATTACTCACTAAAAGAATAAAAATGAAATGTATAACATTCATGCAAACAGAAGAGAGGCAAAAAAAAAAAAAGTAGGCAAACAATTTAATCAATACATTGTGGTGATGGTTGTACACAACTCTCTGAACATATTAAAAAAACACTGAATTGTATACTTTAAATGGGTGAATAATATGGTCCATGGATTATATCTAAATAAAATTGTTACCAAAAAACCCAACCCAAAAGAAATAAGACAACTATAGTTTGTTTTCCTTTATAAATGCACTGATACCTAAAACTGGGACATATTATAATAACTGACCAACATGACAGGGTTACAAAAAGCACAAAAATAACAGTGGTAGAAAGAAGAGACTAGTAAAACTGCAAACATATATTTGGTGTGCAAACAAACTCAAAGTTTAGAATAAGAGTAGATAGACAACCAAATTCAGCTAAATGCAGGTAAAAGTCAAAATGCCAGTATGACTCAGAACAATATTTGAAATAAATTTTTTCCTTAATTTGAACCTATGCTTTTAGAAAAATACTAAAGAAAAAAAAATGAGGAAATGAGGAACTGCCATTGGAAGAAGTAGGGTTGGTCAATGGGAAAAGAGAAAAAGAAAGTGAACATGAGATTAAAAATAAATATGTTTTGAAAAATAAATAAATAATAAAAATTCTAACCACAATTAAGTTCATGCAGAAATGTTTACAACAGGGGCGCCTGGGTGGCTTGGTCGGTTAAGCGTCCGACTTCAGCTCAGGTCATGATCTCACGGTCTGTGAGTTCGAGCCCCGCGTCGGACTCTGTGCTGACAGCTCAGAACATGGACCCTGTTTCAGATTCTGTGTCTCCCTCTCTCTCTGGCCCTCCCCTGTTCATGCTCTGTCTCTCTCTGTCTCAAAAATAAATAAACGTTAAAAAAATTTTTTTTAAAAAAGAAATGTTTACAACAAATTTTTCTTGCTATAAGAAATTATTTATGAAAAAGAAGTAATATAACGGGTTCACTTTAAAACCATGATTTGAAGGGCACTTGGTTGGCTCAGTCGGAAAAGTACATAACTCTTGATCTCAGGGTCATGAGTTCGAGCCCTACATTTGGTGTAGAGATTACTAAATAAATAAAACTTTGAAAGAAAAAAAAAACATGACTTGAAATTAGTTTTGTTTCCTCCCTCCCCACTAGAAAGGTTCACTAAGCATAGACTTACACTGAGAAAGTATTATTATTTTTAGTCACTTTTCACTTAATAAACATTCAGACTCATAAATATATAATCATTATTCTTCTACAACTCTGTGGAAAAGAAGTATTTACACGCTGAAGGAGGAAACCCAGAACACATTTGAAGGGCTTCAAGGAGTATTGCCCGATAAGCAACAAAATGACTCCTTAATTTACATGCTACACTCAAGTTGGGTAGATAATATGCTTATTTTTTTCTGAAAACTATTGAACAACTTATCTTACATATTTGAATTGTCCTGAGGACCTTGCTACACAAAAAGGTCTGTTGCTATCTGGCCATCCTGAGGACTTCTTAGAGAGTTACCTGTGAGAAGGTCAAAGAGTATGTTCAGGCTATACGGAATTGCCACATGGACAAAAAGTAGGAAACCCAAGCTTTTTCCCAGCTAGACTAAGAATCACAGCCAAAATACTAAAGAAAAAAAAAAAATGAGGAAGTGAGGAAGTGCCATTGGAAGAAGTAGGGTTGGTCAATGGGAAAAGAGAAAAAGAAAGTGAACATGAGATTAAAAATAAATACACTTTATATATAATACTATTGACCATAATAATACTGACTGATTAATAAGAATGAACCAACCCTAAGTAATAGGGTAACATTAAATTTAAATCATTAAACTGGAGACATTTTAAAAGAAAGTCAATAATATGGAAAGTTAGGAATACATTTGGCATAGAAAAAAATGTACAATAATTCTATTTGAATTATCAAGAGTTTATAAACAAAATAAACTATTACACACTATGTACTCCAATCATGTCTAATTTTATAGGTAATATTTTAAGACAGTAGGTATTCTAACAACTGTCATTCAACATTTAAGGCATTACTATGGTACGTTCCATAAAGTCACAAAATCATACTTACTAATTTGTCTTAAGTTTAACAAAATTTTGTCTAGTCCACAAAGTTCATTATCAAAATCAGTTTATAACTTCAACTATCACTACAATAGCTAACTTCAGCAATCATTATTAACATTAGTTTACTCTTCTGAATGAGCCAAAATTAACTTAAATAACTTAAAATTATCTTTACTAAAAGCAAATGGAAATTTAAGAATAAACCATCTTTGAGAGAGGTGAGACATGAAGCTGAAAACAGAGATTGGTCCAAAGTCTGTGTACAAAAGGTTAGGTACTCCTGCGAACTCAGAAAAGTCCTCCTCCACACCCCTGACCTCCAGTTTTGTTCTCCAAAGAGATGAAAGTAGAGAGGCTTAGTTTTGAGTATATCTAACCCAGTGGTAGGCAAAGGCAAAGCCTAATACTAAAAACAATGACAATAAGTTTACTTGGAACCTGGTCACCCACTTCTCTATCTCACTTTCAGAACACTTGAAATAAGGCAGGAAACTATTGGGTTATTTTCTGGAACAACTGAATGGTCACAAAGAAAAGACCCATAGACAGTGACATTTTTGCTTCCCCCAGAAAAAAGTCAGCCAAACTCCAATCACCCTAAGGGAAATTCTCCCAAAAAGTCCTATCCAATGTAAATAAGGATCCCAACTGATACTTTTTCAATATGAACAGACAACCAAGGGGGGTTAAAAAATGGGAAAGCAAATACAAACAGGGGGAAAAAAGTACATGTGTATGCACTCGTAGCAAATATTCTTATACAAGCCAAATTCTTTCCCACCTCATTTACTTATTAGTGTTTATTTATTATTTGCATGTACTATTTATTCCCTTTGCCTAAAACTCATGCCATTGTCATTCTCCTCCTCCAGTGTGGCTGACTCCTCATCCTTCAGTTCTCAATTTTTTTAAAAGTATGCCTAACGTGGGGCTTGAACTCAGGACCTCGAGATCAAGAGTCACATGCTCTACCCACTGAGCCACTCAGGTGCCCCAAATTGACCATATCAGTTACCTTATCAGAAAGATTTTTCTACCACCTTATGTAGTTTGTCTCTCTTTGTCTCTACCCTAATACATATCATGCATTAAAATTATGTATTTCTTTGTCTACTTATTCATAGTCTATTTCTCTCTAGAGTGAAAACCAAGAGCTTAGACTTTCATCTATCTTATTTGCTGTTATATGATCCCCAAAACTTAAATATAGTAAGTGCTCAATAAGTGTTTGTTGAATGTCTCAATAAATGAATACATGCAAATTTGTGGTATTTTGGGGGGAAGACTGTAATTTCTATACCCCTCAAAATTATTTTTAATAGTTTTCCTACTCTTTCTTTCAGCATTTCCACTATAGTCCTATAAAGCCCTAGACTACTGTCTTAGTCTTTGCTTTCTCAACATTCTTTGGTATCAGGAAAATGGAGAAAAAATGTATTATTATTTTATTTTTTATGTTCATTTATTTATGTCTTGTGTTTTTATTAGAACAAAACTTGAAATCTACAGTTCTGGCTTTTCTGCTTAAACAATAAGCATCATATAATGCAGTGAATACATTAACTAAAGATAGAAGAGAAACAGAACAATTATAAAAGAGTTCTAAAAGCACAGTTCAATAGGGCATGTCATCAGTTTACAGTATTTCATGAATACTGAAAATCAAGAACAGTAATCAGCCAAACAATGGAATTCTGACTTGACTTTACATTTTGAGGATAAACTTCATATAGGTACACTGAATAAAACAATAGCATTTAGCAAATCTTTTTATAACCAAACTCTTAAAACAATACTACAAAAACCGTATGTATACTTCAATGTTATTATATGTTTATATTTGAGAGAGAGAGAGACAGAGGTGAGTGGGAGAGGGGCAGAGAGAGAGAGGGAAACACAGAATCCAAAGCAGACTCCAGGCTGTGAGCTATCAGCACAGAGCCCAACACAGAGCTCGAACCCACAAACTGTGATATGATGACCTAAGCCAAAGTAGGACACTCAACCAAATGAGCCACTCAGGTGTTCCAGAAACAATTTATTTTTTGAAGGAACTTTTGAAAATTACCGTACCATTTTAATTGTATCTTTCAGGCCCCAAGCTCATTTGGAAAGTTAAACCCAGATCTCCAGAGAAATGGTGTGGTAGGCAGTATCCCCTAAATACTTCACATAGCTTTGCATGAACTATAATTCCTAATCTTCCCCTTTAATACTGTATCTAAGTATGCATGTTTTGCTAATTTAGCTCATGACATATGTAAATTAACAATTAACAGACAGGGCTAAAAGTATGGGAGATTAGCAAACAAAAAATAACAACGTAAAATGAGGAAACAATTTGTGGAAAGCTGAACCTTGTATATATTAATTTCCCAATGTTAAGTTATTAATATCTTTTTTAAAATTTTTTAATGTTTATTTTTGAGAGAGCGAGAGTAAGCGAGCAGAGTGGGGGAGGATCAGAGAGAGAGGGAGACACAGAATCCGAAGCTGGCTCCAGGCTCCAGGCTTGGAGCTGTCAGCACAGAGCCCAATGTGGAGCTCTAACTCACGAACTGCAAGATCATGACCTGAGCTGCAGTCAGATGCTAAACCGACTGAGCCAACCAGGCGTCCCTAAGTTATTAATTTCTTGATATTAGCTACCTAATTGAAACATTTTTTGCTTTGCATAACAGGATTGTGCGATTGTGAGAGAAGTGGGCAAAATACTCAAATGTCACATTTTATTGTTCTGGAAAGACTTTCCAGCTATTTCTGTCAACATTTCCTTAACATTGACCAATTATTAAGGTGCTGAGAATTCATGAAATGAGAAAGATATCATTTGAGGGGATGCTAGTCTTTGATAAATTGGGGGAGTAGGGTAGGAGGGATATAGTCAATTTAGTAAATACTCTCCTAAAATAATCCAATGTGAACATTTAATCAAAAAAAAGAACTTCTAATACATGTCTCTAAATGAGTTTGCTTCTTCTTTATTCCTCAAGTCTCTTTTCTCTCTTTCTTTCTCATTTACCCTTTTACCTCATTCATCCAGAACACCTCATCTCCCAACATCTGAGCTCAGATTATCATCTGGCATTCAGTTCTTTGGGATAAGTTAAAAAAGAAAGTGAAATGCTAATTCAAATAGTTCTAAAAAGCCTTTTTGAACTGGAGAGAAAAGAGGCATTGAATTTTTTTCCACCCATTTTCCACTGCTTTGCATATATTAGCACTTCATCACACACACACACACACACACACACACACACACACACACACTCTATCCTCCACAACCTTGCAAGCAGCATTTTTCAAATCTGATCATGTCACTTCTCCACTTGAATTTTTGCAATGTCATCCTTTAAATAAAGAAAATAAAAGTCGATTTTCTTTTTTATATCTTGTTTTCTTGATCTTTTTAAACACAAAGGAAGTAATGCTTTATGAATTAATCTGTAATTTTTTTGCCTGCTTTACTTTATTTCTGGAAGAATTTTCCCATGTCCATAAATTCTTTTTTTTTTATTTTTTAAACATTTATTTATTTTTGAGAGACAGAGAGAGACAGCGCATGAGCAGGAGATGGGCAGAGAGAGGAGACACAGAATTCGAAGCAGGCTCTTCTTAGCTGTCAGCACAGAGCCTGACGCGGGGCTCCAACTCGCAAACTGCAAGATCATGACCTGAGCCAAAGTTGGGCGCTTAACCGAATGAGCCACCCAGGCGATCCTCCATGTCCATAAATTTTTGATTAGCATTGCATAATATGGATATACTTTACCTATGTACAAAGAGCATCCTATTGTTTTTACTAACTAAAAAACAAACAAAAGAAATCTGTTTAAATACTCAGAAATAGGGGAAATGGTTATTTTTATACCGTGATGCTAAACTTATAAGCATGCACACAAAATGGTCTGGCCCCTGCAACGTCTCTAATATTATTGGATATTAATCTCCCCTTTGCTCACTACATTTCACTTCTTTCCCTCAAACCTGACAAACTCATTCTTTGACTTACTCACCACTGAAATGAACACTCAGCAACTAACAGCACAATGACATTTTTTACAATGACATATTTTCATCAGTTCAAAAACACAGGTTGAATAAATGAGTCAGTAAATTAAATTCTGTCTAACCTCATCACACATAATTTGTCACCCACATTTTCCATCCTAAAAACTGAGCTTTTAGTTCCCCAAATTAGACTACTTTCTCACATTTTCCATATCACTGCACATGCTTTCTTGAACAGGCACCCATCATTTATCCAGTTTCCTACAGAACTTTCAAGTCCCTAAATGAAGTTATGCTTGGATTCTCCTACATGTAAAGTTGGGTGCTGCTTCTACGATTCCACTATACTTTGTCTTCTCAAATCCTGATTTGTGTCTAACGTATAGTTAATAATAGTTCCAAATTATTATTATGCCTCCTTACAGGTGCCTAGCATTGTACCCAGTATTCACATTATGTCATTAATACCACACCATCCTACAAGTTCAGAAAGCTTTGGTATTCAGCCCCAGGTCACCAACTAACTGATGTAATATCAGGGGTGGATTCAAGGTCTGTGTGACTCCAAAGCACACTTTGCACTATTCAAGAATATCTATGCAATAAGTACTTGAATAATATACTCCTCAGAGTAAGTATCTGATTTTGCAGAAAAAAAAATGTTCATCTTTACTTTTTATATAAATGGAATAAAAGAAATGCAATTAAGTCAAATAAAAGTACATATTTCTTTAAAGGAGACAGACAAATAGCTACTAAGCACAAGAAACAATGCTCAACAGAGCCTTCAAGAAAACCCAAATCAAAACCACAATAAACTACTAGTTCATACTCACTAGAAATACTGCGACCCAAAAGACAGACAATAAAAAGTGTTGGCCAGGCTATGCAGAGATTTGAACACTTATACAGTGCTGGTGGGAATATAAATAGTGCACCCACTTTGGAAAACAGTCTGGCATTTCCTCAAAAGGTTAATACAGAGTTACCGTGTGACCCAGCAATTCCACCCTGGGTAGATACACAAGAGAAGTATCCATCCAGGAAGTATCCATGAAGGATGAAAGGATGAACAAAATGCGGTAAAATGTGGCATATATATAAAATAGAATATTATTCAGCCATAAAAAAGAACGGAATACTGATACATGCTACAACACTGATGAACCTTGAAAACAGTCTGAGTCAAAGAAGTCAGTTACAATATGATTCAGTTTATATGAAATGTCCGAAACAGGCAAACCTATACAGCAAGTAGGTTAGCAGCTTCCTAGGACTAGGGGAAGGGGGGAGATGGTGAGAGCTAATAAGTACAGGTTTCATTTTGGGGTGATGGAAATTTTTTTTTTTTTTTGAGAGAGAGAGAGAGAGAGAGAAAGAGAGAGAGGGAGAGAATCTTAAGCAGGCTCCACGCTCAGCATGGAGCCTGACACGGGGCTTGATCTCATGGCCATGAGATCACGAACTTAGTTGAACTCAAGAGTAAGACGCTTAACCAACTGAGCCAGCCAGGCACCCTGGGGTGACAGAAGTATTCTAAGATAAACAGTGGTGATGGCTGTATAACTCTGTAAATATACCGAAAAACAATTGAATCCTACACATTAAATGGGCGAATGTATGGTGTATGACTTATGTATCAATAAAAATGTTACAAGGGGAAAAAAAAGAAACTGATGGAACTGGATCTACCCTTGATTTTATTCATCTGTGATATGGGAGAAAAAAATATATTACAAAGAGACACTAATTAAAGGTAGAAGCAAATGACAAGTCAAGTTCTTAATACATAAATGCACAAATTACCTCTCTAAATCCTGCATTGTTATTTATTAGTAACATTTTTAAAATACTAAAATAACATGAATTTGGGTCCAATAATAATTACTAAATTACTGATAACAAACACTAATTGCCATTTACACTGTATTCAGCATTATAAAGCTAAGCACTACATTAGGCAAATTGGAATAAACTGGAACTCTCCCCACACTGCTTTAGTGTGTGTAAACTGGTAAAATCACATTGTAGAGCAGGTAGCCAGTACTTAGTAGAGCTGACTTACTCATTAAGACCTAACAATTCTACAACTATTTATTTACACTAGAGAACTTCTCATATATACTTAAAGAGACAGATAAAAAGACACTGATTGCAGTACAGTTTATAATAAAAAAGTTGGAAAAAATGTAAACGCTCATTAGTAAATGTGAATATTCATACTATACAGTAGTTTAAATGAGTTAAATAGACCTATGTATATCAAATAGATAAATCCTGAAAACAAAAATAAGTTTTAAAAAACAAAAGGGATAATTGCAGTTTTGTAGACAATGCAATTAAAACACAAAATCAAATACAAAGTTAATTTAAAATACCAAATGCAAAATAACATTTTACATTTATATGTTTTTTAATATTTTATGTAACCATAATCTTTGGATACATATGCTGATGCAGCAAAAGCACAAAAACATGTATGTGAAGGATCCACACAAACTTCAGTAGTTTGAAGACAATAGTTACTTGAGGTGAAAAAATGAAGGAATAGAAGTGGAGTGCAGGAAAGCCTCCAACTTTAAATTTTTTTTTTTAACATTTATTTATTTTTGAGACAGAGAGACACAGCATGAACGGGGGAGGGGCAGAGAGAGAGACACACACAGAATCGGAAGCAGGCTCCAGGCTCTGAGCCATCAGCCCAGAGCCCGATGCGGGGCTCGAACTCGTGGACTGAGAGATCGTGACCTGAGCTGAAGTCGGACGCTTAACCGACTGAGCCACCCAGGCGCCCCATGCCTCCAACTTTAAGAACAAGGCTTATTTTTTCAAAGAATTCAAAGCAAATATTATAAAAGTTTACATTTGCTAAATCAATGTATCTATTATATTATTTTCTGTGTTTTCTATGAGTTTGGAATTTTTTTAAATTTTTTTAGGTTTATTTATTTATCTTGAGAGAGACAGGAAGAGACAGAGAGGGAGGGAGGGGCAAGGAAAGAGGGAAAGAGAGAATCCCAAACAGGCTTCATGCTATCAGTGCAGAACCCAACGCAGGGCTCAAACCCATGAACCGTGAGATCATGACCTGAGCTGAAATCAAGAGTAGGAGGCTCAACCAATTGAGCCACCTAGCCACCCTTCAGTTTTGGAATGTTGTAAATTAGCTAATGGTATTATACCAAAGTTAATGTCCTGTTTTGAAAACTATATTATTGTTATATAAGATGCTAACTAACATTAGAAGCCAGGTGAAGGTCATAAACTCTGTGCTTTTTTTGTAATTCTATAATTAGTCCAAAATAAAAAGACTAAAATGTTTAAAATAAAAACAATAAAATATCAAAAGAAAGTATGTATTTATAGGGGCACCTGGCTGGCTCACTGGTAGAGTGTGAAACTCTAAATCTCAGGGTTGTGAGTTCAAGCCCCATGTTGGGTATAGAGATTACTTAAAAAAATAAAAACTCTCATGGCACCTGGGTGGCTCAGTCAGTTAAGTGTCCAACTCTTGATTTCAGCTCAGGTCATAATCTCTGGTTCATGAGATTGAGCTGCATCCTGACAGCGTGAAGCCTGCTTGGGACTCTCTCTCTCTCTCCCTCTCTCTATGCCCCTTCCCCACTCGTGCACACACACACTCTGTCTCAAAATAAATAAATATTTTTAAAAATAAAAAAATCTTTAAAAAATGTACATACTCATACACATGAAATAGTCGATTATCCTTATTACTGTTATCTCTAGAAACCAATATTATTTAATAAGTTTGAAGATTTTTTTAAAAGCCCAATTAAGGGATGAAAGGCCAAAAATTTGTCTTGTCAAGTTTGCTCCCTCATCAGCAAACTGACTTTATTTCAATGTGTACCTTATTTTATCTTAGTATGGAAACCTAAAGTTGGAAGAAATATTGAAAGAATAGTATCAATGTCCCAACTTCAAGAGAAGCCTTTACCCAAGTCATTGCAGAAAGACAACTGTATACCTTTGTTTAAAAATCCTTCCACATGGAAATAGCATTAACTTTATTAACAATGCATTTCAAACCTTCCAGTCAAGAAAGTATTTATCTGTTTATTATCTACTGTCTCCATACATTAGAAAGTAAGATCCATGAAAGCAGAGAATTTTTCCAGTTCACACCAGATCTCAGCATCTAAGATAATGCCTTACACATACTAGAAATCCAATAATTTTTTAAGAAGGAGAGATAACATATGATTATTACATATAAGATCTTATTTTTCTTGTTGCCTAATATGTTTCAGTATGCACTTATCCCTTATTTGTACATTAAGTACATTTGGAGGTTTTAATTGTTCAATTTTTACTAACAGCTTATCTTAAATAATTCATTTAGTCCTTTTCCTTTAAAGGTAAAATAAAATATGTCCTTTAATACTAAACTCAAAGATACACCTGTTATTAAAATAAGGTTTATTTGCTAAATATAGTTATCAAAGCCTTTTATAGTGAGTAGAAAACATTCCACTTAATATAATATTCTCGTTAATTAGCTTCAAATCACCTGCTAGTTGACATTTGCCTTGTAATATACAGTCTTTGAGTCGCATATTTTTACTTATATGTTGGCTTATGTGAACTCTTTCAATTTCCACAGAGTCTACCTGTTGCCTTCTGACTTCAAAAAATTCTTATATTTAAATAATATTAATATTCAGAATTAAAGTTGCCCCCCAAAACTACCTAGGGAATGTAAAGTTAAGAAAAAACTGATTATTTCTCTATTCTAATTCAAATATTTCTGAAAATAAGCCAAACCGATTAAGAAAACATTACAGAGGAGGCCAGATACAAGAAATCATAAAACTTTTAATTAACAATATTTTAATTTGGGAGCGTCTGGGTGGTTCAATCAGTTAAGCATACAACTTCAGCTCAGGTCACAATCTCACAGTTCACTGGTTCAAGCCCTGAATTGGGCTTTGTGCTGACAGTGTGGGGCCTGGAGCCTGTTTCAGATTCTGTGCCTCCCTCTCTCTCTGCCCCTCCCCTGTTCATGCTCTGTCTCTCTCTCCCTTTTTCAAAAAACAAATATTTTTAAAAAGCAATATTTTAATTGTAATAGACTTGTATAGAATTAATATAAGTGAAACAATTTTATGAGTTTATTATTTGCAATAATTATATTATTGCTATATATTATATTATTGTTATATTATATTGCTATATAATATATTATATTATTGTTATATTGTTATATTATTATATATATTATATAATATATTATATTATTGCTATATAATAATAAATTATATTATTACTTGCAATATTAAAGTTCATGTGCCACTTCACCAGTAATTTACAAAAACATTTGTGGGAATATATCAAGCTATCAATTACTGGCAGGGTAACAAAATAGAAAGTAGAAAGTTACAGTCTTACAGGCTGGAGGAGAGAACAGAGTGCTGCAGAGACATGGAAGTTTTGCTTAAAAAAAGGGATAAAATCCCCAGAAAATCCCCCATATCTGTCTGTCTATCTATCTATCTATCTATCTATCTATCTATCTATCTATGCATCTACAGATAGATAGAACTATGAGTCTTTGTTGGTAGAAAGAGAGAGAGAAAGAAAAAAAATCCTTAAATGGAAGGCCTACTAACAAATTTAAAGGGATGAGAAAACATCATCAATGGATGACAAAATTGGAGGGTAAAAGAATTCTATCTATTCTTAACAGATAGAATATTTACAGAGCCTCAAAGTAATGCTTCAAAACTTATTAATTTAAAAAGGGAAAAGTCCAGGTGTGTCTGACTGGCTCAGTCAGAGCATGTGACTCTTGATCTCAGGGTCATGAGTTCAAGTTTCAGAGCTTACTTTAAAATGGTGGGGGGTGGGGGTGGAATGCAAAGGAGAAACATGACGGGCATCATGTTTAAGGACATCACTTTAACCAAGTGATCAAAATTAATACTTGAAATAATTTATATCATGTGCCTTCTGATAGGGTATACTTAAAAAAATATTACTTCAGTGTTATTCCTGAAAAGTATGTATAAGTCAAATTTAATTCTGAGGAAACATCAGGAAAATGAAAATTAAGATACATTTCATGAAAAACTCATGTACTCTTTAAAATTATCAAAGCCGGGGGTCTGGGTGGCTCAGTCAGTTGTGTGCCCAACTTCAGCTCAGGTCATGATCTCACAGCTCATGGGTTCAAGCCCCGCATCGGGCTCTGTGCTGACAGCTCAGAGCCTGGAGCCTGCTTCAGATTCTGTGTCTCCCTCTCTCTCTCTGCCCCTCCCCTGCTCACACTCTGTGTGTGTGTGTCTCTCTCTCAGAAATAAATAAACATTAAAATTTTTTTTTAATTATCAAATCCAAGATAAAAAAGATTGAGAACTATTTCAAATTAAAAGAGACTCTTGAACAAGACAAAAGAAATAAATACAATGTGTGATGCTAGATTAAGTACTGGTCTGAGGGGGGAAATAGCTACAAAGGATATTAGGATAACTGATAAACTCTGAATATGAAATGTATATTATTAAATAATAGTTCTGTTCCAATGTTAAATGTCTTGATTTTGAGAACTGTACTATGGTTACATGAGATAATTTGTTTGTTCTTAGAATATACAAACTGAAAATTTAGGGGTAAAGGAAAGGGGTATCTCTAGATACTTTCAGATGATACACAGAAATTTTAAAATGGTTGCCTTGGGATTTTCACTTCCAGTCAAGCTGGAGTAATAGGGATCAAATTTACCCTCCTGCCTGAAACCATTTTAAAAATGAACAATATATATAAAATATCATTTTGCAATACACTAGACATCAGGAAATGAAAGACAATGATCCCTGAGAAACAGCAATCAAACAAAGTAAGCTCTATCATTACCCCAGCTTACAACCTTGAAAATTTCCAGGTTCTGGTACAGACTAGGGAAAGCCAGGAGAACACAATGCAGTCTTGGAGTTGAAGAGACAGAGCAGAACATGGGGCACCATACTAGCTTAAATTTATAGGGCCAAGTATAGGAGAAGAGAAAGTTACACAAAGAGCAAATTCTGGAAACTTGCACAAGGAAACTCTTGATAATTTTTTTAAATGTTTATTTATTTATTTTGAGAGAGAGAAAAAGTGCACATGGAAGCGGTGGAGGAGCAGAGAGAGAGGGAAAGAGAGAGAATCCCAGGCAGGCCCAGTGTTGTCATCACAGAGCCCGACATGGGGCTCAATCACACAAAACGTGAGATTGTGACCTGAGCCAAAATCAAGAGTTGGACATTTAACCAACTAAGCCACCCAGACACTAGGGAAATTCTTGACAATTCTAATCAACACATAGGTGTGAGGAAAGAACCCAAGTCCAGGGAAAAAATTATCCAACAAGATTTGAGAGGACATAGCCCATCACTCATATAGCATGGGATTAAAGGGACTATTCCCACCCATCCCAACTAGAAAACCCCAGTATTCATAGGAATTTGTATAGGCAGTGTTCAAAAGGGACTTAGTACTGGTGATTAATTGGTCCTATACTGAACAAATCTTAAAAGCAAGACACACACAAAAAATCAAGTTCCAAGGAACCTAAGTGCATTCCAGAAATCAGAATATTTATAGGAAAACAAAAATATCCAATACCCAAAATGGCAAAACACTACAAGGTGATATCCAATCAAAGATTACCAGGTATGCAAAGAAGCAGGAAAACACAACACATAATAAAGAGATATATATTAGTTAATTGAAAGTGATCCAGAACTGACATAGTTACTAAAATCAGCAGACAATATCTTTAAAATAGCTTTAATACTTTTCAAAGCTTTCTATGTTCCCAAGTTTATATATCTCCAAAGAGATGTGGAAAATTAAAAAAATTAAACTACTAGAAATGAAAAAACTTATACTGAGTGAGATGAAAATATAAATTAGATAAGACCAATGACAGATTGGACATCGAGGGAGGAAAAAACTAATGAACTTGAAGACATAGCAATACAAACTACCCCAAATGAAAAACACAGAGAAGAGAGAATTTAAAATAATAAACATAAAATCAGTGAGCTGTGGAGTAATTTCAATCAGCCAAATGTAAGTGCAGTTGGAGTCACCAAGAAGGAAAGGGAACAAAACCAAAAAATATATTTGGGCAAATAATGACTAAAAATTTCAAAACTGATAAAATCAGATATAAGTAGCTCAGCAACCCTAAACATGAAGAAAACTATTTCAAAACACATCATAATCAAACTGTTTAAATCAGTAACAATGTAAAGAGTTGAAAACCATGAATACCCAAATTAATCTCATTAAAAATTTTAGGATACTCCACTCAACAACAGTGAATACACATTCTTTTCACCTGAAGTACACTTGAAACAAATGTCAAGAAAGACCATATTGTGGGCCATTAAACAATTCTCAATAAACTGAAAATCATTTGAGTAATACAAAGTATATTTTCTGACTGCAATAGGATTAAATTAGAAATAAAAGAATGATCTTTGGGAGGGCAAATATTTGGAAATAAATAACACAATTCTAAAGAGTGCATGGGTAAAAAAAAGAAATACAGGGGAATTAAAAAGTATTGTGAGGTGAACAGAACCAGAAATAATACATAAACAAATTTGTGGGATGTGATAAAACTGTATTTAAAAGGAAATTTTTTAACACCGAACATATCAGAAAAAGCAGAAAGGTCACTAATCAGTGACCACAGATTCCACCTTAAGCAACTACAAAAAGAAGAGCAACAATAAACTCAAGGTATAGGAATGAAGACCGTAAAAATCATGGCAGAAATAAAGGAAATAGAAAACAAAAACAACAGAGAAAACCACTAAAACCAAACTTGAGAAGGTCATTAAACCTCTAGCCAGAGTGACTAGGAAAAAGAGAACAAAAATTACTGATATCAAGAAGAGAGATAATGCAGATATTAAAAGGATAACAAAATGATATTGTATACAACTATGTCAATACATTCTCCACCTTTTTTTTTTTTTTTTTTTGAGAGCGAGAGGGAGACAGAGAGAGAGAGAGAGAACATGAGCCAGGGAGGAGCAGAGGGAGAGGGAGAGAGAATCTTAAGCAGGCTCCATGCCCTATGGAGCCTGATGCAGGGCTCCATCTCATGATCATGAGAATGTGACCTGAGCTAATGTCAAGATTGGACACTTACCCAACTGAGCCACCCAGGCACCCCTGAAATGCATTACTTGAAAGACTCAAACTATCAAAGCACACTGAATAAAATAACTTAACACCCCTTTATCTCTTGAACTATTTAAATTGGTAATTAAAAATTACCCAAAGTTGGGGGGGGGCGGAGGGCTCAGTGACTCAGGTGGTTAAGAATGCAACTCTTCATTTTAGCTCATGTCATGATCTCATGGTTCATGAGTTCGAGCCTCTGCACTGTCAACACAGAACCTGCTTGGGATTTCTCTCTCTCTCTTTCCCCCACCCCCCCTGAAAATTTATAAATAAACTTTAAAAAAATTATCCAACAAAGAAAACTCCAGGTCCAGATGTCTTTACTTTGTTTATTATAAAAAACATTTTTGCAGAAGAAATAATACTAAATTTATATGAACTTTCCCATAATATTGAAAAGGAAGAAATATTTTCTAATTCATTCTGGAGGTCAGCATTACTCTAATCCCAAACCAGACAGAGACATTATAATAAAATTCCAGAAAAATTTCCCTCATAAGAAACAGATGCAAAGAAACAAACAAAATTTTGGCAAATCATATCTAATGATATATTAGAAGGATAATACATCATGGCCAAACTGAGTTCATCCCAGGAATGCAAGATTGGTGTAACATTCTAAACCAATCAACGCAATTCACTGTATTAATACACTAAAAAAGGAAACACAATATGATTATCTCAATAAATGCAGAAAAAGCATTTCACAAATCCAACATCCAATCCTGATAAAAACTCTCAACAGACTAGGATTAGAATAGAACTTTGTCAGCCTGATAAAGGGCATCTTTAAAAATGTAGAGCTAGTATCACACTTAATGGTGAAAGTTGGAATTCTTCCTCACTAAGATCAGGAACAAGATAAGGAAGTCTGCTATCACCACCTTTATTCCACATTGTACTAGGAGTTCTAGCCAGTGAAATAAGGCAAGAAAAAGAAATAAAATTTATTAATGATTAAAAGGAAACATAAAACTAACTTTAATCTCAAAAACATGATTATCTTTGCAGAAAATCTATTGTAATATTTTTAAAAGCTACTAAACCTAATAAATGAACTTAGCAAAATTGTAGGATACAATCAATTGTATTTTTATGTATGAGTGATGAATGATTATAAAATGAAATTTTTAAAATACCATTTACAATAACAACAAAAGTGAAGAAAGGTGTGAAAATCACAAAACATTGCTGAGAGAAATTTAAAAAGACCTAAATAAATGAAAAGATATACCCTTTCTGTAGGAAGGAATAATATGCATTATAAAGACATCAATTCACTAGGTCTAGCACAAACTAAATAGAAGCAGATTATACAAAATCATGAACAGCAGCAGACAAAGATCATTGGGGACCATCAAAGAAGTCTGCCTATCAAAGGCACCAACATTATTGAAGTATCTCTACATTATTATTTTTGCTGAATACCCTTACAATTCCTCCAAAAGGATTCTACAGCTGGATTACCTGGTATAAGTCTTTTAATTAATGTATAATCTTGCCAGTCATTTCACTTCTCTGTGCCCCAGTTTCCTCATCTATAAAATAGAGATGATAGAACTTCTCTCATTCAGCTATTGTGATATTTAAAAGATAAAGCTTCTACAAGGCACTTAAGAATTTGGTACATAATTCAGGGCATCTGGGTGGTTCAGTCAGTTAAGCATGTGACTCTAGATCTTGGCTCTTGATCATGATCTCACAGTTGGTGAGTTCGACCCCTGTGTCAGGCTCTGCGCTGACAGTGCAGAGTCTGCTTGGGATTCTCCCTCTCTCTGCCTGTCCTCTGTTTGTACTCTCTCTCTGTCTCTCTCTCTTTCAAAATAAATAAACAAATGTTAAAAAAAAAAGAATTTGGTACATAATAAACAACTGCATAAATACATCCATAAAACCAATATAAATAGTAAACTTACTATTCTTTATTTTTTTTAATATTTTTTTTAATGTTTATTTATTTTTGAGAGACAGAACATGAGCAGGGGAGGAGCAGAGAGAGAGGGAGACACAGAAACCAAAGCAGCCTCCATCCAGGCTCTGAGGTGTCAGCACAGAGCCCAATGTAGGGCTCGAACCCACAAACTGTGAGATCATGACCTGAGCCGAAATTGGACGCTTAACTGACTGAGCCACCGAGGTGCCCCAACTTACTATTCTTTAGAGTTAAGTGTTTATTATAATATACCCCTTCTTTAACTTAACTAATGATTCCTATTGCAAATCAACCTCAGTTTTAGTCAAGGTTTGTACAAAGATAGTTCATTAAATTGCATGTATTTAGTCAATCTTAGGCAGTGAGAGAAAAGTATCTTCTCTTATCCATTTTTTATTAAGAAGCAAACATAGATAATGCCTGGGATGACCATAATCTTGATTTACCTGATCCTAGTTTGTGCCTACTGTCTAGGCATACCTGCTAATGGTACTCTCTTTCACTCTTAAAAGTGTCCCAGATTGCACAGGAATTTAAAGTTGCACAAGTCTATCATAATTCTTGATTGGAATGGAAACTGAATCTAGATAAATACACTTGAGTAAGGAATCAACAAACCAGGAATGAAATGAACAGAAACTGAAAAAAGAAGAAGGGTATAGGCAGTATGGATAACTAAAAATGAAAGAACCAAAGTTGTTAGAGAATAATATATGTTTCAAAATGTCCAAATAACAAAACCAATTCATCCACAAATTGAATTCAAGATTCCTTTGCTGCCTATAAACTCACAAATTCTTTTCTTTTAATGTTTATTTATTTTATTTTGAGAGAGAGAGAGAGAGAGAGAGAGAGAGAGAGAGAGAGAGAGAAATAATCCTAAGCAGGCTCTGTGCTGTCAGTGCAGAACCCAACATGGGGCTTGAACCCATGAACCATGAGATCATGACCTGAGTCGACATCAAGAGTCAGAGGTTCAACCAACTGAGCCACCCAAGTGGCCCTAAACTCACAAATTCTTAAAAACTTAGTGATAGTCCATGAAAAATTCATCAGGCATTTCCTTAAGGCTTAAAAAAAATCCATAGATGAATAGCAAATAAGTGTTAATACACCAAATTTAATTTCCTTTTCCTCTGTTTTAATATATAATCTTAAAGCCAATATGTAATTCTGATAGATACATTCTATAGAAATTGAGAAAACTTGTTTAAATCCACACACTGTAGACCAAGTTTTAGCAAGAAACTATTTTTTAGAGCTATTTTCAATCTCTTATCTGAAAACATTAGTTGACTTTGGAAATTCTAATCCCTTTAATATCCAGCAGCAACTAAACAAATAGTCGTGATCCCTTAAGAGGATAAATATATTCATTTTAATTAAAGACTGAATTATGTGACTTGGTGTGCACTTTTGCATTTGTATTATGAGATGTATTTATGTGTCCTATGCATTTCAATAATGAAAAACTGAAAAGGAACTATAATTTTAAAGAATAGCATTCTTTAAAGATCTTTAAAGAGGCATTCTTAAAAGATCTGCATCTTGATCTTAAATTTTCAAGAATTTAGTCAAAGAATAAAGTCCTGGAATGGGCCACAACATAGATGAACGTTGAAAACACTATGCAAAGTAAAAGCCAGTCACAAAAGACTACATATTGTATAATTCAATTCATACAAAAAGTCCTGAATAGGCAAAGCTATAGAGACTAAAATTAGATTAGTGGTTGCCTCAGCCTGGGGCTAGGATGGGGAGGATAAGGGAATGGGGAATAACTTCTTACAGGAATGAAGGAAATATACTAAAATTAATTATGGTGATGGTTGTACAATCCTCCACATATACTAAAAGCCACTGAGTTGTATATTTAAGTGGGCAAACTTATGGTCTATTAATTATATCTCAGTAAATCCATTACCAAAAATAATTTAGGTTATAATTCCTATCTGAAACATGTATTGTTATATACTAATATCTTAAAGATGGAAAACATGATTCTAATATTTGACAGAAAAAATTCAGGAAATTTATCCATTTGTCTGTTTGTGTTAATTGCTCAACATTGATGCAAATACTACACTTTATGTCACTACATTCCTACTGATTTTCAGAGTATAAATAGATTTCTTAAATGCTTTTCCCACAAAATAAATTTAGAAATTGTCTTGACTTTAAATTTGGTGGAAATTTCCTAGCTTCATTTAAAAATATAAATATTTTTTAAATAATCTGTCAAATTGTAGATATGTATTCCTTAGTAGCCATTAGTTTACAGTATCTCAATACAAAGTTTAATAAGAATAATGTGAAGGTTTTGTAACATCCATAACTTTTTAAGTGTATACATACAGTCCTATTTTATCTTCTTAAATTCTATTTGTAGAGTTTCAAGTAAAAAATACTAATCATTTCTTGACCAAGTTGTATACGTTTCGTATTCAATTATTTTTAAAAAGTTACCAAATCCCCCCACATATTAGACACCAGTGCTACCAACACTGATATGGGTACTTGCAAGCTGGACCCAGCTCCAAGAGAAATCCTCCATTGTGATATACATACCTCATGAAAGAAAATGAGATCAGGTGGTCCCTAGTAGCCTTTACTGCTGCTGCAGACAAATGCAGCCTCGGCCACTGAGTACCTCTGCAATCTTCACCAAGGCTAACCTCAGCTGACAAAGCTGTATAGAGACTACATTGCTGGAATTTCTCCAGAGCTAGAAACGCCATACTCAACTCAGCCAGCACCCTTATGCCCACCCACAGATAAATATCTTTCTCTACTAAAACCATTCCACAAAATTTGGAAGGAGTGACTCTTCCATCAAATGCACAGACATCAACACAAAGCTACAGAGACATGGAAAATCAAGGAAATATGACACCACCAAATGAATACAATTATTTTACAGTAAGTGACTACAAAGGAATGGAAATCTACAAATTGACAATTCAAAATAATTATTCTTAAAAAGTTCAGCAACCTAAAAAAGAATATATATCAATGATATCAGAAAAGAATATATGAATAAAATAATAGGTTCAAAAGAAAGGTCAAAATATAGAAAAGAACCAAATTCTGAAGCTGAAGAATGAAATGAATGAAATTTAAAAATGCAACAGAGAGCAACAATAGAAGATGTGATCAAGCAGAAGAAAGAAACTGTGAACTTGCAAACAAGTCATTTAATATTACCCACTAAAAGAAAAGCCAAAAAGCAGTGAAGAAAGCCTACCTAAATGATGGGACATCATGATGTGAAATAATATTAGCAATATGGGAGTACAAGAAGAAAAGACAGAGAAAGGGGCAAAAACTTATTTAAGGAAATAATGGCTGAGAACTTTCCATATCTGGGGAGATATGAACATCCAGGTCCACAAAGTCATATTGTACACCTTAAATATGTACAATGTTGTCTGTCAATTATACTTCAAATATTAAAAAAAGATTAGATAAAGCTAGCTAGTATATAACAAATGTTCATTATATAGATATGAACATGTATAAAAATAAACAAGTACATATTTTGGTGTTAATACAGTATTTTTGATACCAGATAAAACAACAGAATTTTAAATTTTTTATTTTACTTATTGATTTCTGTCTAGTCATGGTGGTCTTATAGCTTTGTAGAATACAGTTTGCTTTAAATTTATGTCAAATAAAAAAAGAAAATATTATTTGCAAACAGGAGATAGTATTTTTGGGTTTTTATATTTTTTTCAAAAGTAACTCTTATTACCTAAGTAACTATAGTTCCAAATGGTTTTCTGCTTAAAACATTCAAATCCCTAAGATAAAATTTGTCCTAGTGGAGATAAACCTATCTATCAATTTTTCTCTGGAATTCTCAGTAAACACATTATACATCTCCCTAGTGAGCTGACATTTCAAGCAAACATAAATCAAGATCTTACCTATAAATAGTGAAGTCACAACCCTGAACATGTTAATAAGTGAGTTACATGAAACAATGAAAAATGTTAATATAAACCATCTATAAAAATTCTTATAATAATTTTCACTAAGAGTAACAGTATGATTTAAAGATATATTGAATTTCACAAACCAAAAATATATAAGGAAGAATCAAGGATGGTAAAACATCCAATAAAAAACTCTAAATATTAGAGATTATATTCATCACACTTAGATGTCACTGCATGGCCCTAATAATTCAAAGATAATTAGACTTTTATGTAAGTAGACTTTTAAATAAGCTAAAAGTTACTTTGGGACTTTATAACAATTTCAAAAGGCATTTTATGCTGCTTCAAAGAGACACTTTTCTAAGCTCCACTACATAACCAATCTAAAATGATATGAGATATGAACTCTTCAAAGTACTGTTCTATTAAATTCTGAGATCACTTCTAGGGCTAGTGTGACCATTAGGAGACAAGTTTAAAACAAAAGTTTCATGTTCAAACCTCAGGCATCAAAAAGGCACTCAAAGTGGCTTATAGAAACAAGGAAGAGCTCTGCAGAGGATCAGAAAAATATGTGGGTCAATTCAGAGGAACAAGTCAGACAGCTGAATGCAGTAGCCAGTGCAAAGAAAGGATGGTTAACTGCCCAGACATATTTCACTACTCAAATACTTATAAATGTGCACTCCTTGTATAGCTACTGTCATCTGATGCAAAAGTTAAAAACTGAATGCTCATACAATAACAAAAATGTAAAGCACCAGGAGCCCACTAGGCATTGCCTTTTAGGGAGAGGTAGGCTTTATAAATATAAACACAGAAGCCAATGTAAATATCTGTAATCATTTTGTTAACCATATATAACAGACATTTTCCTGTAGTAATTTCATTGACACTAATCATATCCATATATATTTTTACACAAAGGTTTCTATATTTGCACAATGCTTAGTATATTTTTAACTCCTCAAATATATTTGGGAATCATTCCAGACCACAAGACTCCGAGGAATTGCAGAATTTATCAGACTGACATGTCAACACATATGAATATAGAACCCATACAATGTTGTTTTTATTCAGCAAGCATGTCATAAACAAAATTTTCTGGCTTATGATGCCAGGTAGATGAAGTCAATTAAAGTCATTGTAACTGTTAAAAAAATAAACTCTGAAACTTTAAATCTACAACTTAATTAACAGGTATATTTTTTAAAAAGCTAAATTCACATTATCTTCTGAGATCTCAAGATTCTGATGCCATATAACTTTATACTCCCTCCATAGAATTTAATGTAGAGTCAATGGGCACAGTACAGATGAAATACATGTTAAATACTATCTTGTGAATTAAAAGAAATGATCAAGATAACAAAGGCAATTCCATTTCACCAAGATAGAATAATGCTTCCATTTTGTTTATTACTTTTTTTTTTTTTAATTGATAGCAGGTCAAAAGACATGCTCATCTTAAAATGATTTAAGCATGCTTCTCACCAGTCGTAATTAGGGTATAAACATACTAAGAAAGCCATAATCAAAGTATAGTATAATCACCGTATAATCAAAGAAGATAGGATCAGCAGGGGTTGAGCCCTGACCTTTATATTGCTAAATGAGTGATCTTGAGCTATTTAAGTATTTTGAACTAGTTTCCTCATTATTCACATGGGAAAAATAATCATGATATCTACTTCACAGAGTTCTTATTGGAGAGTAAGGAATAAAAGGATCTGAACACAGTTTTTAAACTTGGAAAGAAATATAAAAATGCAGTGGGTTATCATCAAATAACAATTTTGCTGAGAAACAAGCTATTCAACATATAATGTAATATATCTGCTTCTTTATACCATAATTAAAATATTTTTAATTAAATAAATATTCATCCAGGGCATTGAGGAGGGCAACTGTTGGGATGAGCACTAGGTGTTGTATGGAAACCAATCTGACAATAAATTATATTTAATATAAAAAATTAATCTAAGTAAATTATACAACTATTGATGTCCTCGCTTTTAATAATTTAGAGGTAAGAATAATTAATATATTTTATAACATTATATTTTATAATATATTTTCTAAAAAGAGTGATGACTCATTTTTGTTTTTAAAATTTAATCTTCTCATACTGTTTAACCTTTGTTTTACTATGCATTTCAATTAATAAAACATATATGAGCTTCCAGTTAAGCTTTATGAATAGATATCAGTAGGAGGAAAGATGTTTATTAAATTTCTAAGTCAACTCTAAATCTGTTCTTTTTTCTTATCTGATTCATTTGATGCAAACACAATAATAGGGTAATATATTGTCTCACTGGTGAATAACAAATTAACATCTTGCTTTCAACATACTTATTACCTGAATGAGGCTTTAGATAGAACCAAATATAGTTAAAATATTAAACACAACAATCAGAGGTAAAATATTTGCAACAAGCCATACCTAGTAATAAGAACAGCATTATCGTGGTGGGCAATCCCATTTTCTGGAATGGTGTTTCCATCACTTTGGTGGGAGAGAATGGATTTCTGCCATTTACAGAAGCTATCGAGGGACTTGTCTGCATGGTGGTTTATCTCCAAGTTTGGCTGCAATACAACATGCATACCAGAAATGTTCCAAACAAATTACTAAGGTCAGTTGTTAAAACTTCTGAAGACTAAAGTGGGACTATAATTAGAAGCAGTGGTTTCTAGGAATAATCTCTTGCCAATTTTTATTTCTGTAATATCTGACCTAGAGTTTAGTGTACTATTGAACATACTTTCTAGTGTCAGCTTTAATGATAATGTGAATATATGTGATCATCAGCAACCAAAACCACTATTATAAGATCTGCCATGCCAATACTCATCTTTCTACTGAAACACATAGCTAATATACATATATATAGTTCTAACATGACATAAGAGGTATATTCTTATAAAATATTTAAAATTTGCTTAAAATATTAAATGCTTAGGAGTGAAAATCATATTCAACTAGAACTTCCTAGAACTTCCAATAATAAGATATTTTATTTTGTAATACATAATTCTATAGCTTGTCTGTTAAGAGTTTCAGATTTCTAAACTAACTCATTCTTACCTGATCTTCTGTAAGAACAATTAACCGGGCCACTATAATATTCACAACGTTTCCTAGGCTGGAATCACGGTAAAGTTTGGCAACCTGACCTCCAGAAAATAAGAAAAGACACAAAGTCAGACAAAAATCATAGGGTGATTGTTTAATATTTTTTTAAAGAATGGTAAAATAATTGTTCATAAATTTAACCACTGTGTATATAAAAAGGTATTATTTGATCTCATATCACTTAGAACTCTACCCCCAAGATGCCTCCATAAAAGATTTGTTATACAAATCTACCTCAAGAAACATTTTCTCCTAAAACTGAACTACAAATAGTAATTAAGAGGGTGAGCTGATATTGCAAGTCAAATAAAACCTCTTAAACAAGATTTAGTACGACCCATTCAAACTGTCATATTATCTGAAAATGAACAATAAAGTCACCTTTACATTTATTTCCTATGGAATTGAAACATTAATATATCATTTTTTTTCTCATTTCAGACAAGTAAATTTTTTAAATCATCAATTCACATTAAAAATCCATGACCTTAGTCAAAACCACACATTATTAAGTTAAAATATTATATAGAGGCATCAAACTTACAATATTCATCACACTCAAAATGTAATGTTCAATGTCTTTGCGGCCATGGTAGCCCACCATCATTTTGTCTGCCACTACCAATGTCTCCACAAACCGCTCAATGCTTACTGATCTCTTCTGTCTGTGGCGGATATGCGTGCCATTAATTGGTAGTGAAGAAGGAAAAGTAGATGTGTCATTCAGCCACCAGGGTTTGCCACTTCTTATGAGGTCTACAATAAAAATAATTAATTCAGATAGGTTCACTAATTAAACTTACTTATTTTTAGATCTTTCATATAGACATGCTTCTCATAAACTATCTAAAGCAGTAAGACTTTTCATAGTGAGGAGAAGGGATGAGGAAATGCGGCAGTGAGAAAACTAAACCTTTTACAAGTATCAAAACAATAATTTTATCTGAAAAAGTAAACATTAATAACATATTGCTGCTCATAAAAACAAAACAAAATAAGCCCAATGAATTACATAATAAAATTTTTTTTAAATAATCATTTCATATTATTTCAGTGATTATGTTATAATACTTTTAAATATAGAATATGTACTTTATACAGTTATTTTTTCTAAAAACAACTAGAGCATTAACTTTCTAAACACTCTCAAATACTTTTTCTTTTTTTTTTTCTTTTTGAGAGAAAGAGACGGCACAAGTGAGGTAGGGGCAGAGAGACAGGGAGACACAGAATCTGAAACAGGGTCCAGGCTCTGAGCTGTCAGCACAGAGCCCAACATGGGGCTTGAACTCAGGAACAGTGATATCAGGACCTAGGCCAAAGTCCTATGTTCAACTGACTGAGCCACCCAGCAGCCCCTCTAAAATAGTTCTGATGAAGAACATTAACACTGCAAAAATCTATTCCCTTTAAAAAAATTTTTTTAACATTTATTTATTTTTGACAGAGCGAGACAGAGCACAAGTAGTGGAGGGGCAGAGAGAGGGGGATACACAGAATCCAAAGCAGGCTCCAGGCTCTGAGCTGTCAGCACAGAGCCCAACGTGGGCTCGAACTCATGGACCAGACTGCAAGATCATGACCTGAGTGGAAGTCGGCCTCTCAAACGACTGAGCCACCCAGGTGCCCCTATGCCTTTAAGTAATCTCTACACCCAATGTGGGGCTTGAACTCACCACCCCAAGATCAAGAGTCACATGTTCTACGAACAGAGCCAGTCAGACTCCCCACAAAATCCTATTCCTTCACAATATTTATTTTAAAGTAGGATGCTTTTATTAAACTTTCTTTTTTAAATATATATTTTTAAAACATTTATTCACTTTTTGAGAGACAGAGACAGAGTGTGAACAGGACAGGAGCAGACAGAGAGGGAGACAAAGAATCCAAAGCAGGCTCCAGGCTCTGAGCTGTCAGCACAGAGCCCAATGCAGGGCTTGAACTCACCAACCGTGAGATCATGACCTGAGCCGAAGTCAGACACTTAACTGACTGAGCCACCCAGGCGCCCCCTTTTTTTTTTTTTAAATATATATTTTTTTGACGTTTAAACTCTCTTAATTAGAGGAATTCTGCCCTATAAATCTCAATACTTTTTTAAGGTTTATATATTTATTTTGAGAGACGGGAAGGGAGCATAATTGAGGGAGGGGCAGCGAGACAGAAAGAAAGAATCATAAGCAGGCTCCATATTGTCAGTGCAGAGCCCCACTCAGGGCTTGATCTCATGAACCACGAGATCATGACCTGAGCCGAAATAAAGAGTCGGTTGCTTAAATTAACTGAGCCATACAGGCATACCTAGAAATCTCAATTCGAAAAGACTGAATTTTTTTTTTATTTAATTTTGTGGTGTACAGTGGGTGCACTGACAGAGAACCCAAAGTTTTCCTCTTCTAAAACCTAGAGGTAAACGGTGTTAGAATGAGTGTTGAAAGATTATGGTTCCAGCATAACTTGCTTTAAACTACATTTTACTGTGGATTACAGTTTAATCCTTTATTTTCTAGACATTTGGTCCTTCACTACACAGGCAACCTTTTAGTACGATGGCATCTGTAAACACATGACCGATTTATATTCATCTTTATTTAATAAACTTGAAAAGGTACAGGTCCTCTGCATACTTCACTTTCATATCTGTATGTTGAATAAGAAGTCTTTCTAACCTCTACTTATTGAAAAACTTAGTGAGGAAAATCAGATTAATTTATATAATACGCTTGACAGAAATTGGCAGTATTCTCTATTATTTTTCTAATTTCTTTAGCCTTTGCCTTTTATAAATTACTTTGATATAAGTTTTAAGCAATAAGAGATGGAAATGACTATGAAAAGTATCAGTAAAATATTTTTGAAACTCATATAAATTAAGTATTTTTATTCCTAAAGGTCCAGAGAGGCAGAGACATAGTATTTCTTATTTCAAAAGTATAACTTCCAGGGGGCACCTGGGTGGCTCAGTTGGTTAAGTGTCTGACTTCGGCTCAGGTCGTGATCTCAAGGTTCATGAGTTCGAGCCCTGCATCGGGCTCTGTGCTAACAGCTCAGAGCCTGGAGCCCGCTTCAGATTTTGTGTCTCCCTCTCTCTCTGGCCTTCCCCAGCGTGCATTCTGTATCTCTCTCTCTCCAAAAGAAATAAACATCAAAAGTATAACTTCCAGGGGCACCTGGGTGGCTCAGTCGGTTAAGTTTCTGACTCCTGATTTTGGCTCAGGTCATGATCTCACTCACAGTGAGTTCGAGCCCTGCATTGGGCTCCATGCTGATGGCACAGAGCCTCTTAGAATTCTCTCTCTCTCCCTCTCTTTCTGACCTTCCCCCAATCACACACATGCTCGCTTTCTCTCTCTCCCCCCCCCCAAATTAATCAACAAACATGAAAAAAAGTATAACTTCCAGATAACCAATAAGTATTCCCCTATTCTAGAAAGACTCAAGGTGGCCACCAAGACTTCTTATTGTTTACACTTTGTATGATCTCTTCCCCTTTAGTGTGGATGGGACCTGTGACTTGCTTCTAAACAGTATAATACAGCAAAGATAATGCGATGTACATGATTATATATCAATGAGTACATAATTATGTTACATAATACTGTAGCATTTTTCTTCCTAGAGTCCTTCCCTTGCTGGCTTAGAGGAAGCAAGCAATCAAGTTAGAGAACTATACCTGGCGAGGAACTACAGACAGCCTCTAGCAGACAACCAGCCCCAAACGAAAGTTTTCAGTCTTATAGTAGCAAGGAACTGAATGCTGCCAATAAACGTGGGAATTCCTCCCCAGTCAAGACCAGATGAGAACCCGGTCCTGGCTAAGGCTAAGTTGATAATTCATTCATGTACAATTTGTGGTCCACAGAAACTGTGAGATAATAAAAACATATTGCTTAAGCCACTGAGTTTATAGTAATATCGTGCTGAAATGGTCAAAATCCTTTCTGCATTAACATAATTCCAATTTCTTTTGCTCAGTCTTCCATGATCCTAAAACCACTCATGTATTCAAATCATGCCTTGTTTTCCCTTTCTCTGGATGGACAGCCTAAATGTCTAAATATAGGATTTAATTTCCATTATTTTGTCATTTTCACTTCTCTGATCCATCCAATTTCTCCTTATATTTATTTCAAGTACTATGAAAAGAATTAGACATTATTGGGCAAAATAAACACAGCAACGCTGTTTCTCATTAAATAGCATTCAGTATAAGGTAGCTACTGTTATCATCATTTTCATAAATTTCAGACTTACATTGTTAGTTTGCTTATCACTCCATCAGATAAATGTATATATAATGTCTTTAATGGACATTCTTTTTTTTTTTAAGTTTATTTATTTATTTTGATAGAGAGCATGTGCAAATGGGACAGGGCCACAGAGAGAGAGGGAGAGAGAGAGAATCCCAAGCCGACTCTACAAGTCCAGCACATCTTCTTTATCCATTTGTCAGTTGATGGGCATTTAGGCTCTTTCCATAATTTGGCTATTATTGAAAGTGCTGCTGTAAACATTGGGGTACAAGTGCCCCTAGGCCTCAGCACTCCTCTGGTTTCATTTTAAAAATTAAATCAATCCAGCATGATTAGATCATTACAAACAAGTATCTATATTCTGTAATTGTCAATTGTTTAATGTTAAGTTTAATCATCTGTACTAATATCTTTTTTAGTCTAATATAGGATATGCAATTGACTTAATTTTATTTCATAACAAAGATTTGTAGATATTCAAATGATACTCATTACATATGCTTTGCTCAATTTAATTTTGCATAGAATATAGAATGTTAAAGAAAATATTCCTCCATAAACATATACAATAAATAACTTTTCCCCAAAACCAAACACATGGATCTCTTTGCCACCTAATATAAGATCTTATATTTTTCATCAATCTCAAAATATGTTTAAATGCATACAGTCATTCACAATTAATGCACTGACCTGCTTTATTTTTCACTAAAAGCACTATTACTTCTTGGTACTTGGCTATGTATTTGTTTCCTTGGTTGATTTTTTTAGTTAACTGTCTCTCTTTACTAGAATATAAGCTTCATGGGAGCAGAAACTTTTCCTGTTTTATTTATTGTTGCATATCCAATATCTAGCCTGACACATACATGCTAAATGAATATTTATCTAATAAATACATAAGTAAATCATGCAGATACAGAGACATAACAATATCTGTAACAATGGATAATAGGAGCATTCAGTTATACCTGGGTAATGGTAAAGGAGCAACTTTCACTTCCTTGTTTTTCTTTTTATCACATACTTACTAAATTTTCTACAAAAAACAGGTATTTTTCATAATTTTAAAAAAATTAATAGCATAATCTAATTAGAATGGGAAACTTTATATCTGAATATGAGACAAATATACCCACTTTCAAAATGGTTTTTCCAACTTATATTTTGATATAAAATTGAGTTCCCAATAACCAGTTAATTGGCAATTAATACTCATAAATGCACATGTCATTTGAATTATGCTGTCAAAATAGTATCAGAATTAAGATCAGTAGTTCTTTTTTTTTATTTAAAAATTTTTTTTTAATGTTTATTTATTTTTGAAAGAGAGAGAGAGAGAGAGACAGCACAAGTAGGGTAGGGGAAGAGACAAAATCAAAGAATCCAAAGAAAGCTCCAGGCTCCAAGCTGTCAGCACAGAGCCCGATGCGGGACTCGAACTCATGAGCTGTAAGATCATGACCTGAGCCAAAGTTGGCCACTTAACTGACTGAGCCACCCAAGCACCCCAAGATCAGTAGTTCTTCACCAGACCTATCTCAAACTCATTAAACACAAAATACCTTTTCTAGTGATATTCCTATGGAACTACTATAATGTTTTCCACTCATGGGAAGCCAGTGAAGTGTTTGAAGGTGTATAATTAAACTAGATTTAAGAGAAAACACACTAAAGACAGAACAACAAACCTGAAGACAGAAAGACCAGTTAGAAAGTCATTATAGTGGTATAGGCAAGAGATAACAGGGGTCTGAACTAAATGGACTGGTGTTAAAGGTAACAGAAATGACTGGTGAATAGATTAAAAGTTAGGAAATAGTCACAGTAATCCACTCAAGATTTTTTAGTTACTCAAGAATATCTCATTGGCCTGCTTTATTTTCCACTAATAACACAGTAATCTAGGGGGAGAGACTGTGGAAAAAGAAAATCTTCCCCAAAAAGGGCAGAATTTTATGATGGCACTAACAGTGGATTTGCTGCACTATTTGACTCGTGCTTAAACTTTAGAAAAAGAAGGATCTGCCCCAGTAAGGCCAGTGAATAATAAGATAGGCACTTCAAAAGAGGATAACTTGAATATCTAAGGGTCAAAAGATATTTTTCAGAATATTATGAAATCATTAAGTATTTTTGCAAAAAGTGATCTTTAAGATCATGAAGTGAAGGATGTCATATTACAGCAAAAGTGATGAGATAACTGTTTCACAATAAACAAATAAATATTTTAATCCTAGTTTTTCAAGAATGTATATATAGTTGTAATTATAGCCTAAATTTTGCTAAATTTAAGAAAAACTAAACTATTTCCATAATATTTAGTTTCATTACTCAATGAATATTCTTTCACTGTTTCCTATGAAATTTTATTTCATGTCTTAAGTGGATTCACTTTAAGTCGCCTTTTTCTAGTACCAATTATTCTTCATCAAGAAGGACCTTCCAGAGATTACTCATGAAGAGAATATGCAAAAAGAGAACAGTCAGCTGAAGAAAGAACTCCAAAGAGCACTTATATTTGAAGCAGAAGGAGCCCAAGAAGCATATGGATATAAACTAAAGAGTGACGCACCCACTAATTCATAAGATAACCCATTCTATTTTCTATAAATCTACTTGTTGAACCTATACCATTTTTTCCTAAAATCATTTGTTGGTGAACTTTTCTTTGTATTAAGCTAAAACCTGCTTCTGAAATACTCTACCTCTGGTTTTAGCTACTAGAACTACACAGAACAAATCTAATCTTCTTTTTTTTTTTTTTTTTTAAGATTTTAAGTAATCTCTACACCCAGCATGGGGCTTGAACTCACAACCCTGAAATCAAGAGTTGCACGCTCCACTGACTGAGCCAGCCAGGCACTCCTAATCTTTTTTTTAATACAAAAGTTCTTTAAATGCTAGAAACAGTCATCTCAATAATAATGATAGCAAAATTACATGTGAGTGATTAATGTGTGCTGAAAGAAGTACTCAGACAGGCTGGGTAGTTTGTCCAAAGCTAAAGTAAACCATATTCTTTCTATCATGCCAAGCCAAAATATCCTCTATTTTGTTAAGTTTTCTAATCTTTAGACTAAAGAGCCTCCTAACTCCTTACCTCTAGTCTTGCTCTTCTCTTATTCAGTCTCTATAGGACTGCCAGGATAATATTTCTAACACCCAAATCTGATCATGTGATTCCTATTGCTTAACACCTTTCAATGGGTTTCCAGCACACTTAAGATAAACAAACTCCTTAACATGGTTTACAAGCCCTTTGTGTCTGGGCCCTCCTTGTCACTTCAGTGTCATCTCTCACTGCCACTTCTCACCCAGTGTGAAATTCACTCCTATCCCTGCAGCCCACATTCTAATATGTATCCTGTCATAGGAACTGGTAATGACTGCAATGTGACATTCTCTCTTTTGGTTCAGAAACTTTGTAAATGCTATTTCCTCTATGTGGAACACTTTACCCACATTTCTTCCACTTGTGCACAGCTACCTTCTTTCTCCCTCAGGCCCCAGCTTAGAATTCACTTCCTGGCACAAAAACAGGCACTCAGATCAATGGAACAGAATAGAGAACCCAGAAATGGACCCACAAACGTATGGCCAACTAATCTTTGACAAAGCAGGAAAGAATATCCAATGGAATAAAGACAGTCTATTCAGCAAGTGGTGCTGGGAAAACTGGACAGCGACATGCAGAAGAATGAACCTGGACCACTTTCTTACACCATACACAAAAATAAACTCAAAATAGATGAAAGACCTAAATGTAAGACAGGAAGCTATCAAAATCCTCAAGGAGAAAGCAGGCAAAAACCTCTTTGACCTCAGCCGCAGCAACTTCTTACTCAACATGTCTCCGAAGGCAAGGGAAACAAAAGCAAAAATGAACTACTGGGACCTCATCAAAATAAAAAGCTTCTGTACAGTGAAGATAACAATTAGCAAAACTAAAAGGCAACCAACAAAACGGGAGAAGATATATGCAAATGACACAGCAGATAAAGTGTTAGTATCCAAAATCTATAAAGAACTTATCAAACTCAACACCCTAAAAACAAATAATCCAGGGAAGAAATGGGCAAAAGACATGAAAAGACACTTCTCCAAAGGAGACATCCAGATGGCCAACCGACACATGAAAAAATGCTCAACATCACTCATCATCTGGGAAATACAAATCAAAACCACAATGAGATATACCACCTCACACCTGTCAGATGGCTAACATTAACCACTCAGGCAACAACAGATGTTGGTGAGGATGCGGAGAAAGAGGATCTCTTTTGCACTGCTGGTGGGAATGCAAACTGGTGCAGCCACTCTGGAAAAGAGTATGGAGGTTCCCCCCAAAATTAAAAATAGAACTGCCCTACAACCCAGCAATTGCACTACTAGTTATCTACCCAAGGGATACAGGTATGCTGTTTGGAAGGGACACATGCACCCCAATGTTTAGGGCAGCATTATCAACAATAGCCAAAATATGGAAAGAGCCCAAATGTCCATTGATGGATGAATGGATAAAGATGTGGTATATATATACAATGGAGTATTGCTCAGCAATCAAAACGAATGAAATTTTGCCATTTGCAACTACATGGATGCAATTTTGCTTATGCTAAATGAAATTAGTCCAAGACAAATATCATATGACTTCACTCATATGAGGACTTTAAAACACAGAACAGATGAACACAAGGGAAGGGAAGCAAAAATAATATAAAAATAGGGAGGGGGACAAAACATAAGAAACTCTTAAATATGGAGAACAGAGGGTTACTGGAGGGGTTATGGGAGGGGGGATGGGCTAAATGGGTAAGGAGCATTAAGGAATCTATTCCTGAAATCATTGTTGCACCCTATGCTAACTAATTTGGATGTAAATTAAAAAAATTTTAAAAAAAGAAGTCACTTCCTCCATGAAGCCTTTTTTGACCACTAATGTCCCTGCTGTATGTTTCTTTTTTTTCTTTTAAGACATTTCTTCAATTTTATTTATTTTTTTTTTAATGTTTATTTATTTAATTTGAGAGAGAGAGAGCAAGAGAGAGTGCGTGTGAGTGCAAGTGGGGTAGGGGCAGAGAGAGATGGAAAGAGAGAATTCCAAATATGAGTGAAATCCTATGGCATTTGGATAGGTGACATCTTTTAAAAGAATTCTGGGCATTATCATTCTAATTGCCCAAATTCCTATTTACACTTATTATTAACCTCACTTACCATAGTGTCAGAAGAAAGAGAGTGGCAATACAATACAATAGACTTTGTAAAAAACCACACACTCACTCACCTGAAACCCCACAATGAGAGTGATCATACAGATGTCGTTGCTGGAGGGTAGACTTTTTGTAAATAACATGAGGATGGCCATTTTCATAACTAAAATGTTTGGAATCCTCTGTGGTATTCTTTAATGGTTCAATAAAATATTCTTCATCTTCTGTGGCAATTACACCATGCTAAAAGAAAAAGAAACAAAGAATTTACCAGGAAGGATCATTTTAAATATTAATTATCATTTATTAACAAGAGTCAAAAATAAGTTGATATCTCTCCGAAAAGAAGTTACAATGCATGTTAATAGAAATTTAGTGGATTATCTGTACCTAGCAAGACCTTCTATAAATTTACCTATACTTTAAAAAGGACATTTAAATTCTTCTACATGCTCCCATGCCTTGTACTAAACATGACACATATATTTCCTCCAATCTTCCCCAAAACTCTTTGATGAAGCAAAGACCTCTTTGTGTTCACTAAAACTTGTTTCCTTTCCAAATTGTGCACCACATCTTCTGTGTTCAGGTATAGCTCTGTTCAAGTTTTGGTCAATGGAAAACAGGCAGATACTATACACCACTTTTAAGCCCAGCCCGTGAAAACCTTCCCCCGGAGAATTCTCTACTCTTTCTGAAAAACTACCCACAGAAGGCAGACGCTGAAAGAGAAGCAATCTGGGTCACTGAGTGTCTTCATGGAAAGCTGTCCAACATAAACACCAATATAGGGGAAAAATTAATCTCTATTGTGATAAACTACTGACATTTTAAGATTTATGTTACACCACTTAATATGTACTTAACTGATATACATCCGATATATCCCCATTTTGCAGACCAAGTAACAGGCTCAGAGGTTAAGAACCTCCCCAGCATTATATAGAGATAAATGTAGGAGCTGCAATTCACAAAAGCTTTGCTCTTGTTCATATGACATACTCCTTACACCTATTTATGTAGCCAAGTACAGAGCTCAACCACAGCTCCTTTTTAAAACTTTCTCTACTCCAAATGAAGTAGCAGCACCCACTTCTGAGCTCCAAAAGAGCTTATTATTGGTATCATTCTTTATAATTAATTCCACACTTCCTTGCTACATTTCAAGTATTGAAGCTATATTTAAATTTGGTATAACATTTCTACTGCATATTTTATCTTCCCAAATGTACTATTTGCTTTTTGAAGGCAGGGGTTGTGTCTCACTGATATAATTCTTTATATCAGTTACAGTCATAGAAAGTATCTCCTATGTAGTATGAACACCAAATAAAAGTTGGCTGATTAAAAGAAATGAGATAGAAAAAGTTATCTGCATTAGAAATAAAACCTTCCATAATGGTCCAATAGTGTTTTCTTAAACATGGCACATGTGAAGACTGCTCTTAATCCAACTAATTTATCCTGTAACACTGGATAAAACACAAACTCTCTGGGTGTATTTCCTTGGCTGGAAAAATGAAAGGGTTGGTATAAATTAGTGGTTTTAAAACAGCACTCTGGGGAGCCCTAAGGGTTTCAGGAAAGTGCCCTCAGGGGATTGCCCCAGACAACAAAGGGAGACCTATAGGGCTTGGATTCCTGGGCTCAGCAATTGGCTGTGCTTTTATTAATCTATATAGTATGTTTCCACATAACATTTCATTTGAGGAGAGGGGTTTGCTGTTTTAAAAAGAAAAAAGCTGGAAATCTCTGGTCCAGATAATCTCTAAGGTTCCTTTGAATCTAAACCTCTATGATTGTGTTTAGGGAAATTCATGTTAAGTACCACATGCTTGGAAAGAAAGATAAGACATAATCAGAACTGCTCTAATTTATAGATGAAGTTGGCAGGCACCCACGAAATGCGCTAAGGAATGCAAAAAACAAAAAAACAGGGATTAGGTACTTCATGTTATTTTCACCATTGTTTGCTTTACTTTAAGTGTATTAGTCCCTAAATTAAGTACAAATACTGACAGGCCTAACATAATATGCCATTAACAAACTCTAATACCTGAGCATGAATTACATTACTAGGAAGATTAACAGCGTGGTAGCAAACTGAGCAAGCATGGTTCCTGCAGAAAAGAGGGCATGTTTAAGAAGTTTTTATAAGAGAGAAGTGTACGAAGTGGGGTTGGAGAGTACTGCCCAGAAAGGGTGGAGCACTAAAATCATATCATGCTACACTGTGGGCAGAAGGATGTTGAAAGGTCCCAGACAAGAAGTTCAGGTTGCTGGGGAAAAACAGAGTCAGAAGCCTGGTAAGTAAACAAAATCTCTAGTTTCAAGAATGGAAAGACTCTGGAAAAAAATCCAGAGATTTTGTGTTACGTACTCTGGGAGATGTTTATACTCATTATCTCATTTAACCTTAACAGTTCTCTGAAGTAAGTACTACTATCAGCTTGACTTTGCAGGTGAGAAACAGAGACTGAACAAAGTTAAGTAACCAACTCATTCAATTGACTTCAGTGCTTGGATTCTTAGCCATTATAGTATAATCCCCTTACCCTCTGAGAGTTGTTTCTGACTTTACTTTTTCTTTCTTTCACCAAAGATGATCTGAGTGCCTATCACATAGGAAAGTACTATTCTACGTGGTGGGGATGCAGTTTTTTGTTTGTTTGTTTGTTTGTTTGTTTGTTTGTTTTGTAGCCACCACAGAAGCAGTCAGATCTTTATTTCCCTTTCAGGGTGACTAATAAGAGAGCAACATTATAATAATGGCTAACCATTCTAAAGTGCCTACCATGTATCAGATACTGCTCTTACTCTCTCTATAAATACACAGTTCATACACACACACACACACACACACACACACATATACGGACACACACATTTATATAAATACATATATACAGTTTATATACACACACACGTGTGTGTGTGTGCATGTGTGTGTGTGTTCCACTTAAACCTCAAAACAACCCTACGAGACTTTTGTCATAATTGTCTTCATTTTATGGATAAGGAAATTGAAGTATATAGAATAAGATCATTGAGTAAATAATTGGCCATGACTGGGATATGGCTACTGTGATTCGAGACCTGACATTGTTAACACAAGGCTCTACTGCCTCACTGGGGCAACCATTCAACTTACATGGAGCTTACATTTTGGTGGAAGGAGCTAGACAAAAGGAATTCATTCACCAGATAAATGACCAATCAGGTAGTGTTAAATGTTAAGAAAAAATAATAAAGCAGTGTAAGAAGACAGAGAGTAATCAGAAGTGAAGGAAGTATACCTACTGCTTAAGATGGTCAGGGACATCCTCTCTAATAAGGTGATATCTGGACAGAAACTGAACAAAATTAAAGGAGCAATCTTATGAAAGACCAGATCAGACAGTGGGAATGGCGAACACAAAGGCAATATATAAGCATGCATACAGAATATAGCAAAGAGCTACTGTGGCTAGAGGGAAGAAAAGGAAAGATGATTTTGAACTTAGAAAGGTGTTTGAGGGTAGAAGATGGAGGACCTGAATTAAGTGCGGGTCCCAGTAATTTGCACGTGCCTAGCAAGAGCCCTGCTCTCACTTCCCTCAGCATCCCCACTCATCCCTACACTGTCTGCCTCAGGCCATCAGGATCAAAATCATCATGTCCTCTTTCCCTGACAACACAGACCCTACAAGAAGCCCAAGACCCAACCCCTGGATTCCAGTCCCCATATGGTTATGTGCATCATGTTTTCAGATCTCGTATCCTACTCTCCCCTTTCGCCATTTAAAACACATCCACTGTGCCTCCTCAAACACGCTCAGCTGCATTTGTGAATATTCACTTCTTTTTGCTCAAACACCTGAATCTCTCTAAACGACACTCTTTCTTCCCTGTAATCCTCTGGAATGGTGGATCCTCCGCTTTCTCTCCTACCTGCCTCCTACTGGACTTGGAGTTAGGGTAAGTGTCCTTGTGATTCACTGCCATTTCTAAACAATCCCTGCTCTCTCCCGCCTCTAAAACAAAAAACCCCTCACCAGCTTCCAATCTCATGCCATCACCTTCTTCCTCCATTAGGTGCAGTTATCTACTTACTGACCCATAGTCACTCTTCCTCATTTCTTGAAGATTTTAGCTTCTGGATCAATCACTCTCTGCAATACCATTCCTGAAATAATCGTTGATTTCAGTATCTTAAGTCACCAGTTCTTAAAAGTTCTGTGTGTGTGCCCCAGATCACTTTAGAAGTCTAGTGGGGGTAAAGACTAGGGGTTACTTCTCAGAATAAAATTGTAAGCATAGAAAGAAATATATAGGATTATAAAGAAAACCAGTTGTAGTAAAATACCATTATCAAAATATTTTTAAAATGTACTATAGGAACACACATGGCTTTTTGTAAGACTTTAAATAAGAAGATGTGTAGTGGATCTAATGGCTATCATAATTTTGTAATATTAACATAAATAGTACTTTGAAGAACCTACAAAAACTGTAACATGATATGAAAATATCTATAATTTTTATTGAGGTGAACTATTACTTTATTGGTTTGTTACTTATATTCATAATTGAAGGAAATGTTAAACTTCAGTGAAGAATTAGTAAAGATAAAGATGTCACTTTTCCCCAGTCCTGTTCACAAACCCCTTGAATTCCATTCATGGGCCCCAGGTTAAGGGCTACTGACAGAGATGGTCTCTTCACCCATTGCTGTCTCAATTCCTTAACCCGTTCAACAAATATCTTGTCATTCACTTTATCTTAGGCATTTGGACCCACAGTACAACCCTAGAATTCAGTATTTTCAATACTTGCAACCCTGCCCAAATCTCAATTTCAAGTATCACATCCTTCTGTCTTTCCAGCACTGTCCCTCTAATACCTCCCTTCCAAGAGATAGTCCTTTTACACCCACCAGAACCCAATGATCCCACCACCTTTTCATTATCCTCCACCCACTAAATGTCCTCATTTCCCTCTTAATCCATCTTCAGTTCCACCTTCAATTCTCTTGCCCTTTTCTCCCTTCACAGAATTTATTTGGCTACACCACAACTCTGATTAGATCAGTTTTGCTACTCTGGGCCTGCAAGCTTGCAGCCTCATTTGCCCACTGAAAGATACATCAAGACACTGAGTAGTCTCACTTTAAATTCATAACCATAATCTCAACTGTGCTCTTAATGCATCAAGGCAATTATACTATGTTTCTCTAATACACTCAGTATCCTGCTCACCTGGATAAACATTCTATACTTTCTTAATCCCCTAATACCTCTTAATCCCCTAATACCTCATCTTGCCATGTTCCATTCCACTAAACATCATACAACCTCCTGCAAAGTCCTACAACACAAATACCCACCTGCCTGCATCTCATGTCCATATAATCTATTTTATTTCCTCTTATCATGGATGAACTGTCTACTCTCCTAATCACTAAGGACAGTGATTCTATTTATGATTCCATCCCTTCTCACCTATCAAGGACATCACTAGAGAAATTTTCCTTTCCTCCACATAATCATTCCCACCTTTATCAAACAAAACATAGGGGCGCCTGGGTGGCGCAGTCGGTTAAGCATCCGACTTCAGCCAGGTCACGATCTCGCGGTCTGTGAGTTCGAGCCCCGCGTCGGGCTCTGTGCTGACTGCTCAGAGCCTGGAGCCTGTTTCCGATTCTGTGTCTCCCTCTCTCTCTGCCCCTCCCCCGTTCATGCTCTGTCTCTCTCTGTCCCAAAAATAAATAAACGTTGAAAAAAAAAATTAAAAAAAAAAAAAAAACATAACCTCCTCTGAACTCATTCATACCTGTAGTCACTGATCATTTCTTACTTTTCCTAAAGTCTTTAAAATAATTATCTATGGGGGCGCCTGGGTGGCGCAGTCGGTTAAGCGTCCGACTTCAGCCAGGTCACGATCTCGCGGTCCGGGAGTTCGAGCCCCGCGTCGGGCTCTGGGCTGACGGCTCAGAGCCTGGAGCCTGTTTCCGACTCTGTGTCTCCCTCTCTCTCTGCCCCTCCCCCGTTCATGCTCTGTCTCTCTCTGTCCCAAAAATAAATAAACGTTGAAAAAAAAAAATTTTTAAAAAAAATAATTATGTATGTACTCTTTTCTCTGTTTTCCTTAAATGCCACTATGACTTCAGCACTGCTTTTGTCAAGGTCACCAACAACCTCCTCATTGATAAATCCAATGCAGCATTTTTCTCTTGAAATACTTCCTTCTCTTAGCTTCTAGGATTTTTGCCTGGCTTTCCTTCAACTTTCTTACTCCACTATGCTTTTTGGTCTCCTCCACATCTTTCTGAGCTCCCTAACCTCCTGGAGTGTCCAAAGGTACATTTCCTTAAACCACTTTTTTTTTAACTTCTTCTTTATTCTATCTATATTATTCCCCCACCCCAAGCAATTTCATATAACCTCCTGGCTTTAAATACCATCTATATATTGATGACTCCAAAATTTATAACTCCATAATTCACATTTCTCTGCCAAATTCCAGGCTTGTATACCCACCATCTTATACAACACCTCACGTTTAACATGTCCAACTGAACTCATTGATATATATCACACCACAATCTTGTCCTCCTACAGCTTTTCCATCTCAGTAAATGCCTGAGTCTTTCTCATCTCAACTGATGGCTGCTTTATTCTTCTAGTTGCTCAGGCCTCAAGCTTGGAGTCATGGATTTTATCCTGACTGTGTCCTCTAAAACCTACCATCTGGCCTCCAGTTCTCTTTTTAACCTCATCTTCCATTACACTTCCTCTCTTTCACTGAGTTCCAGCCTGGGCAATCTTGCTGTCCCCCAAACACTCTTAGATCAAATCTTTGTACTTGAAGATTTCCACCTGGAAATCCTATTCTTTGGATGTCAGCTTCCCTTCCTCATTTTCCTTAGGTCTTTACTCACTATTTTTTCTACCTGAGAACTTATCATTATCCAACATACTGTGATTTTTATCTACTTATCTGACTGTGTATCTTCTCCAAGAGAATACAAGTTTTGCGATGATAGGGATTTCTCCTTTGTTCACTGTCGTACTCCTAGCACCTAGAATAGTGTCTATTATACATGATAGGTACTTATAAATATTTGGTGTGTGGATGAATGAATAATGGAAAATGCAGAAAAACAACTCTGGGCATAGCTAAGAAATAAGAATAAAATGTAAAGAAAGGAACAATCAAAAAGGGAAATCTCTTGAAAATTAGAACCATGACTGCTTGTAATTTTTAAATCAACTGAAGGAAAAGAAGGCAAAACTGGATAAATCTCATATATAGAACTTAGCACAAAAAAGAAAAACATGGAAAAAGAGAAGGACAAGGGAAGTAAAGAACCAACTACAAAAATGCAGGGGGTAGGAAACAAGAAAAGAAAAATACTAAGGAAATTTTTTTTTCAATTTCTCTAAGCTGAAGGAGTGTCTGTCTTTACATTGAAAGCATCCATTAAATATGAAGTAAGGATAAGGAAACAAGACCCATAGCTTACCACATTAATAAAATTCTTGAAATAGAAAGGATAAAGAGAAGATCATATCACATATCACCTTCATTGAGGAAAATTCTTAGGGAAAAAAAAAAAAAGAAAAGAACAAGAAGCAGATGTCTGTCACCCAAAATGAATCAATGCTAATTTTTTTAAAGATCTTTAAATCTTTCCCTAAGACATAAAGCCATATCATAAATTGGATGCCCCATATTTCCCTTTCCCAATTCCACCATTCATGGTTCCAAAGAAAAATGATTTTTGAAACTAGAATTCCACATCCAGCTAACTTATTAACCAAACACAAAAGCAACAGTAACCTTCAAATAGGCAAATGAACTCAGAAATTTTACGTCCCAGACACATTTTCTGAGGTAATTACTTGAAGATGTTCTCCAATAAAATCATGATGTAAACTCAAAAAGAGTAAGACATAGAACTAACTAGGAAAGAAGCATCCCAAGATGAGATACGTACAGTAACTCAAAAAATTAATTAAACCAGTAGATTCCAAGAGAAAAATGCCTCCAAAGAAGAATGGGATATATTCCAAGCAATAGATACAAGGTCTAATAAAATGGATAATATTGATCATTTGGTAAAGAAATCACTATTTTTTTTTACAATAAGACAAATAACAGTAGTTAGAAACTCTAGAAATATAAAAGCTAGAAAAGAAAGCCATGGCCCAAATATGTAAAGAAAACTAAATGTGACAATATTTTGAACAACTGACAAACAATAATGTTAGGAATTGTCTTTATGGTGCAAGGATTGTAATGATGAAACAATGGGTGAGGAAATATGATTAGAAGACACTAATGATCTCTACATTGATATTATTTTATATAGAACAATTAAAAAACAGAATTGGTTGGGGCACCTGAGTTGGGGCACTAGCTCTTGATTTTGGCTCAGGTCATGAGACAGAGTCATGCATCAGGCTCTGCACTGACAGCTTGAAGTCCATTTGGGATTCTCTCCTCTCTCGGTCTCTCTCTGCCTTTCCCCTCTCACACACAGGTGTGTGCTCTTTCTCTCTCTCTCAAAATTAATAAAGATGAAAAAAAATTTAATCAAAAAATAAAAACAGAATTGGTTAAAAGGGCTTTTGAGGGGGCCCCTGGCTGGATCAGTCAATACAGCATGCTGACTCTTGATCTCAGGGATGTGAGTTCAAGCTCCACACGGGCGTGGAGCTTATTTAAAAAGTGGGATTAAAAAAAAAAAACCCTGTTTACATATTATATTTGATTTAAAATGTAACATAATGTAAAATAAGAATGAAGGTGTGAGTTACTAAGTTTGGTGGGTAAAAGTGTGATGAGAAACAAGATATTTACATAGTCTCAAAGTACCTGTTCAGAAATTCCTTATTAGTTGCCAAGGAGAAAATAGTGACTTCAGTGGACAAACCTGGCAGATCACATCTTCAGTAACCAAAGTTAGTCAACATGGGCCATGCAGTTTCAATAGGAAGCAAAGTAAAGCAAAAAGGTATTAACAAATAGAGGGGAAAAGAATGAGAAACAGAAAGTCTTACTAAAGGATGAAGAATACATGGGCGACACTCTGCTATCCCCTTAAGTGTAGCAGAATTTCCATTTTCAACTTTATCCTCCCTTTTGACTCCTCAAACAACATGTTTCACAATTTCACAGTCACTTAATGACTCTCAAATTACTTGCTTCCAGAATTAAATTCTTTCCTAAATTTCAGAGCTGTACTTCCCAAATGTCATTTAGACATCTTCAACCCTATTTCTTCCGATTCCTCACATTTACTATATCACACTCCTCTCCAATCCAGCGCTCCAGTGGCATTCCCTTTCTTAACTAGTGTAATTCATATACCTGTCACCCAAAAAAGAAGCCTCCGCCACCTTCAATTACCTTCAATTACTTTCACTCTTTCATCCCACACCCAGTTCAATTTTGTCTCAATTTTTAAACATATTATTAAATACCTACTATGTACTATATGTCTTATTAGGAATCATACTAATGTATGGGAAGAAAACATTAGGAAGACACAAATCCTCTGCATTTTCTCTCCAAAATGTGGTTTAAATTCATTCTTTGCTGTGTATTCCCAGGGGCACAGTCCTTACATGGACCTTCATTATCTCCTCTATGTCCTAACTCCCCTTCATATCCCCATCACTCTCTGCCAGCACGTCTCACAATGGAATTGATTTTTTTTTCCTAAATCTCAAGTTGGTTCATTTCACCATGCTGTTAAAACTATCAGTGGCATACTTAGTGTCGATGCCAAACACAGAGAGCAGTGTTGATAACTAGGAACAGCATTTTTCTATCATATTTAATAGCAAGTGTCATTTTAATATATGAAAAGTTTCAAAACAGATTTATTTTGGATACCTTATTCTTATTCAAAAAAATTGTTTTATATATAAAGCCTAACACTGCTATGTACTCAATTCATTTTACAAATAATATAGGGTTTTAGAAATTGTCCTTACTTTGAAAGGTCAATGCAAACATTACCAAAAAGACTATAAAAAGCAAAGGCAGCAGAAATAACAAAAAATAATAATAATAATAAGACTGTTACCTTCTCTACTTAAACCATTTCTTTATATATTATTAATCTGAGGAAAGACATTTACATTGTAAATTTATTTCCCCATCAGAAACTAAAAAATTATAACATCTACTTACCAACCCAATACAGTTGCTTAAAGCCACTTTAGTTGTACTACGTTGATCTTGCAAGTATCCTGTGTAATGACAGTTGTCTAAAAAATCATGTTTCCACTGGGGTCCATCTTTTCCCCAGTATTCTACTGTAAAATGTTTGGACACAAAATCTGTGTTGAGAGTCAAGTTTAGGTGAAAGTGCTTGCCATAGGCTGAAAGTTTAAAAAATAACTTAGATACTGCCTGCTGTGGATCGATAGGGTCCATACTCCGTCTTCTCCTGGAGTGTTTATCATTTTTCACAGTAAAGCTGAGAAAAGCTCCATTTTGATCAACCCTTATTGGAATAGTTAGCTGGTAGTGTTCTAGATAAGTCAGGAATTCCTCTTTGTAATCACAAGGCAGAGAATCCAGAAAAAACACATGGAAGAAAAGAAAATTTAACAGAACAAAGAAGTGGCAGTATAAACAACAAAAACTCTATCAGTCAAAACTATGCATCATTATATGTGAGAGGTATGAACAAAAACTGTTATATTAAACAAGATGAAGTTTAAAATCTAATGATGAATTAAGTTCCATTTATTCCTCAAAATAACATCATTTTAAAATTAGTTTGAAGGACTATTGTTCTTTTTTCTATTTATTTTTTAGTGGATTCTAAAAACTAAATTCTATAGGAAATATGGATATTTTATATTGAAATAAATAACAGTGAAAAAGTACACACATTTAAAAGAATAGAATTTAGCCTGGATAAAATGTTTGTGAAAGTTATCCAAAAAAGTTAATATTGAATTTCTACAGCCTTGTAGAAATTTTTTTTTTTTTTTTAATCATCAGTTGGAAAATACAGAAGCCACTCTGGAAAACAAGTCTGGAAGCTCCTCAGAAGGTTGAACATGGAACTGCCATCTGACCCAGTAATTCCACTCCTAGGTATTTACCCGAGAGAAATGAAAACATATCCACACAAAAACCTGTACATGACTGTTTATAGCAGCACTATTCATAATAGCCAAAAGGAAGAAATAACCTGAATATTCATCAACTGATGAATGAATAAATAAAATGGGGTATATTCACACAATGGAATGTTATTCTGCATAGTACTGATACATAGTATGACATGAATGAACCTTCATAATGACTGCCTTCATTATCAAAGTTAATTATCTAACATTCTAAAAATATTATACTAAGTAGAAGGGACCAGTCACAAAAGACCACATATTATATGATTCCTTTTGTATGAAGTATTCAGTAGCAATATCTCTAGAGACAGAAGTAGCCTAAGTAGGCTGCTTAGGGCTGGGGTGGAGAGTACTTTGAAGAGAGTTTGGGAATCACTATTAATGGGCACAGGGTTTCTTTTGGAGTGTTGAAAATATTCTAAAATTGATTGTAGTAAAATTGACTGATTCTAGAATTGGTTATATGAGTCTGTGAATATACTATAAACCACTGAATTGTGCACTTTAAATAAGTAAATTATATATTTATTGTATTGCAATAAAGCTGTTAAAAATTCATCAGATTGACAAAAAGAAATTTGGAGGATATTAAATGTTTTCCTCATTTAGGTGTACTTAATATTTCCAATCTACCTTTTTAACCACATCTTTCTTTAGCGAGGTTTACAAAGGAAAACCAAATGTCTGTCCGTTGCCTCGCTGTCTATACATGGAGTTCCCAACAAATATAAACTCCCATGAGACTATGACCAAATAGAAATAAATTAAAAGACAATATTGTTCACTTCTTATAAATAAGAATTCATGCTAAATGTTATGGATTTATTAATATACTTTGAGAAGCTACATTACATACATATAGGACTTCTAGACACAGACATCAATCCAAAATAGCCTTGAAAATCTGGCTCATCTGTACCAAAAAATTATCAGTTCCTATAGATTTATGGGAGGGTAATCAAAAAGGTATTCTGCCAATAATTCTATAAAGATTAGGCGTGATGATGGAAAAAAAAATGTTATTCACTCCTGGGACCTCTGTTAAGATCTTTTCTATGATATAAAGTTCAATTTCATGGATTCAAAATCAGAGATCCATGGATTAGAGTTTGAAAAGTTGAACTTCCTACCACTTTTACTCTTTTACTCAGATTCTTGTCCTCATATCAGAATTCTTCAGTTTGGAAAGCATTTTTCCACAAAGGGTCCATTTTAGAAGGATCTTGTATCAGAATATGTCTGGTTTCTTGCTCTTTTATAATAGCATAAACCTTTGGATTTCTTTTGAACATGACCTTGCCTGTAACTCCTAGCAACAAATGAGCTTATTAAAGTTTAGGATTCAAAAGGAGAAAAGGCCTGGGTCTATTATCTTCTAAGAAAGACCAGTCAACTCTAAAATACACTGAATGCTAAATGCTAGTATAAGTTATAAACAGTCCACTTAGAGCCCTTAAGATTTATGAAACTAGCACTGAATTGATGCAGTAGGCCTCCATTCCTATCACTATATACCCCAAAGAAAATGTTCACCCAAACTAAATATTCAGAATCTTTTCTTGTCAAATTAACAGCAAAATTTTTTGTCACTTTCAAAAGCAGGACTCCTACCTTGAGAACTGTATGAAAGTCTGTGGTCACTATGACATTCCGATGAAGCCATGATGAGGCTCAAAATCCAGGTCAACGTCTTCCACAAAATTTCCATAATTTAGAAAATTGGATGATTTTTTTGGAGGGCTACCTATGTGCTAGAGAGTCAATATCATACCAAAATCGAAGCATAACAATTTTATTTCTTAAAAATTTCTTGCAAATTAATTATTAGATGTTCCACTGCTTAACGGGTACTTTTTTCCAACATCTCGTACTTTCTTCTATATCTGGGTTCATTTTCTCAATCCAAAAGGAAAAAAACAATGATGGTAAAATTTTCATAAGCAAAGCATTTGGCTGATTAGTTACTATAGTATGGCCATTTTTTAACCTAGAAAAACAAAAAAAAATTATGTTAAATGAAAAATATCTTGTATGGACAGAACTATATTGCTGAATGCTTGCCAAAGGACAAAGACTACCAAATGACTTAATATAGTTAAATTAGATCATTGTTGTTCTTTATAGTCTAAATAAACATTCACAAGACTAAACAATTAGAAACCTAAATTGTAAGCAGAACAATGCCAGAGCTACTTAATAATCAAAGAAGGAATGTGAAGTGGAATCATAAAAATTCTTTTTTTTGAACTTTGAAGAAAACAACGTGTGAGTACAGTGACTAAACATCCTTTTGATAAAATAAAAGGTACCGTGACTTCAAAATCAAAGTTCATTATGTAAGTGATAAACAGTATATGATCCCATTCCTTAATGTGCTTTTTTAGCACACTCATATTCAGAGATTGATTTGTTGCTTTATGAGGCACTCATCATTTTTTCTTAGAGTAGATCCACAAATACATAGTGACATGTAGCAGCTATCTGTGAACACTCAGACACTAGCACAAACTAAATTTGTAAAAATTTGAAACATATTTACTATAACCCTTGACTTTATCTAGAAGTCTTATATGACTTAAAAAGAAACACATATGAGGGGCGCCTGCATGGCTCAGTCAGTTAAATGTCCGACTTCAGCTCAGGTCATAATCTCATGGTTTGTGAGTTCGAGCCCTGCATCAGGTTCTGTGCTAACTAACAGCTCAGAGCCTAGACCCTGCTTCAGATTGTGTCTCTTCCTCTCCCTGCCCTTCCCATGCTCATGCTCTGTCTCTGTCTCTCAATAATAAACAAATGTTAAAAAAAAATTAAAAAAAAAAGCAACACATATGAGACAACTTCAACTATCTAGAATGTAACTGAAAAGAAAAGAAATTCATCTTCTGCAAAGAATTTTTTAAAATTCATTTCAGGTATCACAAGAGATGTCCTATTCTATCTCATGCACCTTCCTTTTGACTCACACCCTCACTCACAGTCCATGAATTTACATTTTATACAGAACATGAGCATATGTGACTACCTGATATCCTAGAACATAGTAGTTTAGAAGAAGAAAATAGCAAAGGGACTAAGAAACTAGCTCACTAACAGCACAAAAGTGAAAAAAAGAAAGGAAAACTAAAAATTAGTTGTAGAACCCCAACCAAAGTAATACACTTTGGGGTAGAGGCAAATGGTCCTTAACTAGTTCAACAGTTCCTATTATGTATATGACTGTATTATAGCTCAATGTCTGATATTCAAAATACTGTCTGAGTCAGGATTTAAAGAATAAATTACTTTTACTAAGGTAACTTACTACTAGTACAGAGAAGAACACAAAAAGTATTAGAAAGATTTTCATCCCAAATTCCTAGTGTATAGGATTATGTAATAAATGTTTACATATTTGTTGGTTAAAAAAAGAGTAAATAAATGAATCACTATTTAGTGATTAAAAGAAAATCACTTCATGCATATAAAAGGATATTTGTAGTTAACTGGAAAATTAACTTACGTAGACTACTTCATTCCCTATGGTGCTAGAAATATTGGTTATTAAAATATATAAAACAACCACAACCATTGAAAACTCTATCTGTCTCTATAAGTTATTACATTGCTGAATCTTGGAAAAACTTATTCATTAATCAACAAATATTGCTTTACTGTTTTTTTTAAGTGATGTTATAACAGGGGTGCCTGGATGGCTCATTCATTTTAAGGCACCAACTCTCGATTTCAGCTCAGGTCATGATCTCAGAATGAGATTGAGCCCCTCATTGGGCTCTGTGCTGGTGGAGCCTGTTTGGGATTCTGTCTCAACCTCTCACTATCTCCTTCTCTTTCTCTGTCCTCCCCCTTCCCCAAAATAAATAAACCTTTTAAAAAATGTTATAACAATATGGGGACACAGAATAAATTAACACAATCCTTGCCCTTCAGGAATTCATAATCCAAACAACAAAGGAAAAAATTCAAGGCAGACTGACATATGCCATAATAAAGTTATGAAAAAGTGTTAAGAGGAGATCAAATGAGGAAAATGATTTCTGAGTTAGAGGAGGATGGGTCAAGAAAATATTATTTAAAAAGTGGTATTTGGGATAGACCCTGGAAGATGAACACAATTTCACAAGTGAAACTGATAGGGGCAGTCATTGCAAATTAAAGAAATAGATTCCACAAAGTCTAGATGGCAAGAAAAAAATGGAAAATCATTTTAGGAATAATAGTAAGCTTGATTCCTATGGAGAAGACTAACAGGTATCATCTAGAAAGGTAGTTTAAGGTCAGACCAAAAATAAAGAGAACTTTAAATATATGTTACTTTTAATAATCACAACAATCTTATAAAGTACGTATTATCACCACTATGTCAGGCAGCCTGCAAGATGGCCCCAAAGATTCTGCCTCCTGATATCCACTTTTGTGTAATCCTCTTCCCTTGAGTAACTTGATCCTACCAATAGAATGTTGAGAAAATATCACTTCAGTGATTATATTACAAAAGATTCTGACTATCTAGTAGACTAGATTCTATCATTCTAATAGACTCTCTCCCTTATTGGCTTTGATGTAGCAAGCTGCCTTTTGGAGTAGTAGTTCACATGGCAAGCCACTGAGAGTGGCCTTTACATAACCACTAGCAAGGAACTTAGGCCCTCAATGTAATAACCTGTGAGAAACTGAATCCCACCCACTAATATGTGAGTTTAGAAGCAGATCCCTCACCAGTCAAGCATTCTCTGATGATCTGAGTCCTTGCCAACATCTTGACTGCAGCTTCACTGAAAGATCCTAAAGCACAGGACAAAGCTAAGCCATGCCCAGTTTCCTGAACCACAGAAACTGTGAGATAATAAATGTGTGTTGTGTTAAGCCACCAAATTTATGGTGACTTTTTTTGCTTTGTTTTGCAAGAATTGATAACTAATGCAGCTCTCAGCTTACAGATAAAGCAGTTGAAGCTCATAGTGGTCAGATAGTGAAAAAACAGCAGAGGCAAGAGTCATACAGAAGGTAATCTGTCTCTAAAATCTAAATTCTTTCTACCATATCATACGTACAATTTAAGGCACTCTAACTTAAATATTCAATAGCAGTTCCATAAAACCACTGTTAAATAATACATTCATAATAAATGGTATTAATTAATGTGAATAATTTTAAGCAACTTTATACACAATAATTGTTTCATCTCAAAATTTTATCTACAATGATTTAGGCAAGACATATGCTTACTCAAGCAAAAATCTATAGAGAGATTAAGTCACACCATTAGTCAATAGCAGTAAAGAAAAGAATCTAGTTATCTTGATTCCTAATCTACTTAAATACAGTTTCCATACTCCAAACCTTCCCATGAGATATTGAAGTATAACTGTCACTTCTTGAACAAGATTCACCCTTCAGGGCTTTAATTTTTTTCAGAGCATTTTGCCTAATAATGTCTGACATTAAATGAGAACCTCATATGCCTTAATTTTTCTTTAAGGAATATATAATTAACACATTTGAATTCATTTTCTATTAGTGGTGATATATTTGTATGAACCCTTCATTCTTTTTTCCCATTTTTCTGGGCTCAGAAACAGAGTTGTCTGGGTTTAGGGAACAACTATTTTGCCCTTGAGAAATTTCCTGCTCTTCAGTTTTGTAACCTCCACTCTTACAATTATTAGCACTGTCCAGTAAACGCCCAAGTTAAGTAAGCCAGTAGCAATGAGAGAAAAAGTAATATGTAACTACTTGGCCAGAAGTAGACTAACATTTGATTTAAGGACTTGTTGTAAAAAGCACATTTGGTGCATAGTAGAAAGAGCAGGAGCTTCAAAGTTAAACCAAAGCAACGATCTTGTTTCCACCCCTAGCCACAGTATCTGGCAAATGGGCACCCAATAAATGTGAGTTTCTTTCTCCTTTCTTAAACGCTCCCTCACTCCCCACCTCAGGTGCCAGTGAAGGAACTTAAATAGTAAATAAATGAATTGGCCCAAGCTCAATTAAAATCAACAACAACTAACATATCAACCTCTCTTAGTTACCTACACAATAAAAATGAATGGTTAACCTACTTTCTGACACCTGCTGGAGAGGTTAATCTGGATATTATAAACAAATATGGATAAGCAATGACTTTTTCAAATATAGTTTCCAAAATTCACACTAACATTAAAATATTACATAATTGTCATAAATCATAATGTATTAACTCTTTACATTATATAGGAGAAGTGTTACTGTGTTGTGTAAAGCACAAAGGCTTTGAGTCCTGGCTTGACTCCAAGTTACTTAACCTCTCTGGATCTATTTCCTCATCAATAAAGCCATGATAATGGTATCTACTTTACAAAGACTTGTGAAGAGATTAAATTAGATTACACATGATATAAACTGTCCACACACTTCCCTTTAATGGCTAAATAAATATTAGCCCCCTCTCCTCCCTATTTGACTCATCACTTTTCAAAGGCCTTCCTTCAAATATAGTTTCATGTTCCTCTTTCCCACCAATGTGTGGAATACTTAAAAATAATGACAGAAATCAATCAATTCTATTTGTATTGTCTTTTAGAGCAAATAATAAAGAATTTAGGTCATGATAACTGGGCTTACAAATATTTTAAATTTGAAAACTTCCGTTTTACTTTGATTTCACATATGTTCTTTTCCCTAACACAAATGTACCAGCCAATAAAGTTAAGGGATCACTTACCTGCTTCCACAGATCAAAGCTATACCAGCTAAGTAGAAATCAGATCAGACAACTTGCTCTACAGTGACTCCTTTAGTAGTCTCCCTAGTTGAAGGGTACTTACTTGTCTTTTTCCTCTATCATCTTTGCTTCCTACTCAAGGGATCTGGGAATAGCCAAGGTAATAATTTCCTCTCATGAACTATTATTATGGAGCTAAAGAACATGTACAACATCCTACGCAACTTCTTTCATCCATTTTAACTCTGGTTGTTTATTTTAAGGCTGATTTGGTCTTCACAGAGGAACCAACAATACTATGCTCCCTTCGCATATTTAACTTTTATATGTGAAAATTAACTTCTCATCTGCCATTTATTCTCTCAACAAACATTTAGTGTCATCTACTGAATGCCAAGGATACTGCTAAGCTGTAAGTACAAAGGTTCCCAGATCATTTATAAACTTTGTGAGATTAGTTTCCAAAAGTATAATTAAACACACTCAAAACTTACCTATCAAGAAAAGCAAATGCGCCAAAAGCAAAAACACAAAACATCATTCTACAAAAATCAAGCCCTAAATCACATATAGTCCCAAACTGTTTTTTTCCAGATGGAAAGTTAAATATATATTATCTGTATTATAACTTTTCTCCTGAAAAATAGAAACACTTTTTCTTCTGAGGCTATTACAAAATGTTGATAATCAAGTGTCTTTTTGGTAGAGCCAATAGAGCTATCCACCTTTTCCACCTTTTCTTCTTACCCCAAGAAGGTGCTATTAACTTTCTTAATATGTTAGCTGTCTTTATTTTCTCATAAAAGTCATATACAGGGTAGGATTTGGCATAGAGGTCCATCTTAAACCACTAGTAGCTACTAGTGGTTGCTAAGGAAATGAAGAGGAAGTGGTAAGAGTAGACACGAGTAGAAATTAATCTTAAACATAGTGGCCCAGACACGAAGAGTATTAAAATATTTCAAGTCTTGAGGTTAGAGGTTTTTCCCCTTGAGTATCACCAAAATGTTAATACCACAAAGAGAGATTTCATTTGCTGCCATTTGTGGCAGATGAATGAATTTGATTTGTTTGAAATCAAGTTATTTCCCTCTATATGCTATTCTACAAAAATACAAAACACCAATGATCATTTTTAAGCATGAAATTAATATAAACCAGAAATGTAGTTACCACTTTGGTGAAACATAGGAAAACAATTATTTCCAAAATTAATTTTCTCAATTTCCTTCAACTACACCAGTTTTATGTTACATTTCTTTCCCTGTCATGAATTTAGAAAACTGTCATTCATACATTTTGGTCTAATCAACATAAGCTACAAACAGAAAGAAACAAACAAAAGAAAAAAGAAAAAAAGGGAAAAAAAAAAGAAAATCAGCACAAGAAATTTGAATATAAAAGAAAATATTGAAAATCACACTCCACTGTCCTTTTAAAAGTTCCTAGCAATGGTTCAGTTTCCCCTTTCCTTGTCCATTCTGCACCCCCATCCCACTTCACCCAGACAGAGGGTAACAGTCTGAGCTGCCCTGGTTGAGTTGATCCTAAAGTTAACATTCAGCAGCCCATTTCCAGACAGCAGCGCTAAATCTATTTGGATAAAACGCGTGTGACCCAGACAGTTGGCATTTGGCCCAAACGCGTTGCACCGGCAGCTCAAATAAAAACAAGAGTAAGAAACTCACTCTCTTGTTCCTTCTCAGTGCGCTTTTTCACTCTCTTTGCCTCTAGTACAACAAGGAAAGAAATTACCAAAGACAGGAATTGTAGTACACATTATCAAAAGGCACCTTTCCAAAAACCCCTCCAGCTCTCCAACTGCATCCCCCAAATCCCTGAACTTTGATCCCATATACCATATAGACAGACATACCCAGATATTCAAGGCTCCGGAGGATTATGAGTCTAGCACGACGTCCCAAGTGGCCAAAAGTAAATCAAAAACACACGCTTCCATCTCTTTGATTAGCCTATTAAAAGCTTAACATATCCTAGAGCATCGGGGCTATAGCTAGCACATTAATTCTGCTCTCTGAGCCCAGGCATAAAATATGCACTTGTCTGACTGCTTAAGACACTGACATGAAACTATAAAATGCAGAAGGTTTTTCTTAGAAATCAGTTTAAAATACACATCATTATTACTTTCCCAATCACTATTTGGTGATTAGTTAAAAGACCACGATCATCATAATCAAGTCATATTTCACAAAACATGTCTATCCATACAATAAACGTGTATTTTTGGCATCATAAAATACTTGCAAGACCCAGAATTCTCCAACTCCCGACTAGTCTGGAGTTAAAAAGATTTCTATCTGTAAAATGAGTTCAGTCAAGCTCACTCATTGCCATTAAAAACAGACACACACACACACACACACACACACACACACACATACACACACATACATACACACACACACAGAAAAAGTTTTCTACGCGCTATTCGGAAGACAAGCAAAGCACAAGTTTTAATTAAAAAAAAAAAAACGGTTTCATTGAATATTGTTAAGTCTTCCTTACCGTTTTCATCTTCAAATTCTGATAAAAAGTAAGTTTCAAACAATAGAGATTGCACTGGACGACTCACGTACTCTCTCTGCTTTCTTTTTTTTTTTTTTTTCTGCCCCCCTTTGCAAAGCCACAGCAGTCAGTTACTTATTCTGCAGCCAGAATAAAACCCTATAGTCTGGCTAACCCGGGCTTTAGAGAACGGACTTTCCGATTTGGCAATAAAAGAGATGCCATCAACACATCCAGGCTATCATCCTGAGATGCTGCCTTTGCAAACCCCCTTTCTCTCTCGACCCCCCCCCCCTCCAAAAAAAGGAAAGGAAAAAAAGAAAGGAAGGAAGGGGGAAAAAGGCTTATTGGGGGTGGAAGTGGTGCCCTCTCTTCCTGGACAGCTTAGTGCCTTTGCTATGCAAATAACATGTGAAGAGCATCAAAAGGTATCAAGAGAAAAGAAGACAAGAGGAGCAGGAAGGGCAGCAAAGTTTTGTTGAAGTAGCCCTAGATCTCACTACCGGCCCCCAGCCAACTTGAATTGCAGCAGGAGAAAATTTTGGCAGCTTTTCCTCGGAGGCAGAGCACACTGACGTCAGTCTGCAGATGTGCCGGGCTGCGTCGGGTGCGCATGTGTCCTGGGTCGTCACGTGGAGGGGGAGGGGAGGTAGAGGTACAATCGGGGTAACCAACTACCAGCCATTCAGAAGGGCTTAGACAATGTCAACTTTTCCACCCTGTGAATGAGAGAAATTCTGGCCCTTCTAAACTCAGTCCCCTACCCCACTCCGCCTCTTTTTCTTCCTCCTCCTCTTTTAAGAAATTCTAGCCTGGTTTGTGACTAGTTGTTTCTTGGAAAAAGGAAGGGGGAGGGAGAGGATGAATGACTTTAGATGAATTAGTGTCACTGTTAAGTTCTCTGGTTGCCTTCTCCGTGAATTTTTTTTTAACTGCACACAACAAAAATATTAAAAGTTGCACATGAGTGTCTTTGAGGAAACTTACAGCACACTTAGATCAGTGGCAGATTTCAAAACTCAATAGCTACATGTGCATAAAATGCCTGTTTTTTCAATATACCTCAACAAGTAAAACTGCCACCAACAGGGAGAGTGGACTAAAGTAAACTAAGACCAGCACATTTTCCATCTGATTACCGACTTCAGGTTATGTGGGGCTTTAAAAGAAGAAAAAAAAGTGGGGGGGGGGAGGGAGCGGGGGAAAAGAGAGAAGCTTGCATTATTTCCAGATGAGGGTGAGACTGGATGGTGTTTTAAAGTGCAACCGGGGAAAGCTACAAGTGGAGTGTATTTTTTTAAGTCGGTACATTGAATGAAATCTCAGTGACTGCCCAAATGAAAATAAATCCAAAGTCAGACCCCCCAAAAAAGGGGGAAAAAAAACCAGGAACCCGGCTGCGATCTCAAGATAAACAAACAAAACCTCAAAACTGGTTCTTCAAGCTTCCCAATCCCACCCTCCCGCCCACCCCCACACCACCCTCCACACCAGCTGCCAGTCCACACTTTAAGGGAGAAAACTCCACTACAACGTAGCACTTTCACTTTCATTTGCTGGGAGAAAGCCACTGGCATTAAACTGTGGGGGAAATGCCCAAATATGTTTTCCATGTCCTAAGCAAGCAAACAAAGTCTGGCACACAAATCGGAAACAGGAAAAAATGTGAAAATAGCTCAGGACAAATGCTGCCTTTCAGCGGTGTAATCTGCTGCATCATTTATCTGTCTCTATGGTTGAGTGTAGGGTAGGGAGAGGTTTAAGAGTTTCCGAGGCTGGAGGGGGCGGGGGGGGGGGGCGGTGGGCGGGGGAGCGGGGTATTGACGCCTTGAAATTCCAGTCGGTAGTTACCGCCAAGTCAATTTCCGATGGCCAGAACCAGAAAGGGGAATTGGACCGGAGGGAAGGGGGTGGGGAGGAGGACCTTTCTGAATACCCGCTCTTAAGTTTCAAGCTTCTGCTAACATTATTGCTCATTTGACATTTTTTTTTCTTCCTACACCGGAGGTAGTAGGTGTAATTCTTCTGGTGAATACATGAATAGTTGGCTAAAAGAAGGCATGAATCAGACTGAGAACGTCCAAGAATACAGTTATTTCCATTCTTTTTCTGAGGGTTGAAAGGGGAAAGCATCTGTCCACAGTCAATAGTCCTCATCTTGACCTTAATCAGTAGTATTTGGCTCAATGCCATTGAAAATGTAGAAATGCATTCTGTGCTTGGCATTGACAGTTTTAAATAACGAGGATTCATATGGAGATAGATAGATGATAGAAGATTGATAGATAGATGTATTTGCATTAAAATACATGGATGACTAATCTAGCAATAATTGTAAACACAAAAAATAAAAAGAGTGGGCACAGAGCTGTTTTTGCATGAAACTAACTTTTAAATAGTTGTGAACCTAAACGTTAATAAAAACAAAAAACAAAACAAAAAACTGGTATTAGATACAACCAGCACAGGAAACTAAAGTTAAGGTGTGAGTAGTATTATCTCTAGAAGTTATCTGGAAAGTTTTTGCTCTCAACTAAGAGTGGGCACAGAGCTGTTTTTGCCTGAAACTACCTTTTAAATAGTTATGAACCGAAACCTTAAAAATAAAAAAATAGGTATTAGATACAGCCAGCACAGGAAACTAAAGTTAATGTGTGAGTAGTATTATCTCTACAAGTTATCTGGAAAGTTTTTGCTCTCAACTAAGACAAACTGCCCTAAAAGTATCAACCTTGTAAAGGAAAGGAGCATACTCATTGAGAAGTGGACATTGGCTAATTACTTATTCAAACAGTGCCATCCTGCGTCTAAAAAGAGTAATGAAAATTTTCCAACAGATCCCTTTTCTCCTCCAAATGACTAAGAAAAATATGAGTAAGGGAGAAAAATTATTAGCATGAGCAATGAAGTGTCAGTTTAACTTTATATGTGTGTCCATATGTATGTACATTTTAACTGCATTAAAGAAAATTCAAACATACATATTAGTAGAGCAATATATAATGAACCCCAAATTGTACATAATCCAGTTTTAAAAACTGTCAACACATGACCAATTGTTTCCCATTACTTGCTCCATCCCACTGGATTATCTTGAAACCAATCCCAGATAACATTTCACTGCATCCATTAAATATTTCTAAATAAAGTTGTACTTCTAAAATATAAGGACTAAAAATAAATAACCACTACTATACCACACTTACTCTTAAAACATTAATAATTCCTTAATTTCAGCAAATATCAGATGACCTCCCTCAACTGCAAATAAACGCTTAAAAATGCTGTATTGAAATCAGGATCCACATATTACATTAAGTTAATCTATCTCTTTTGTCTCTTTTTTAAAAACTTTTTACTGAAGTAGAATATTCACACAGAAAAGTACATACATATATAAATTGATGAAAAATGTTAAGTCTAGGGGAACCTGGGTAGCTCAGTCAGTTAAGCATCTGACTCTTGGTTTTGGCTCAGGTCAGGAGCTCACGATTCCAAAAAAGGAATAAACAGAAAATTGAGAGAGGAAGGTAATTTGTATGTATGTATGGATAGATGGATGGATGCATACCATGTATGTATATATGTATTTTAGAGACTGAAAAATAGGAGCAAAGGCAGAAGAGTTTGAGAGCCCAAGAATAGAGACCGAGAGACTTTTAGAGGTAAGAACAGACTTTTAACTTAAAATTTTTAATGTCTTAGCATGTAAATTAGATTTAATTTTTTTACTTAGTAACCAAGGAATTTCTTTGTTTTTCTTAATGTTTATTAATTATTTTTGAGAGCGAGACAGAGTGTGAGCAAGGGACAGGCAGAGAGAGAGGGAGACACAGAATTTGAAGCAGGCTCCATGCTCCCAGCTGTCAGCACAGAGAGGGATGCGAGCTCAAACCATGAACTGTGAGGTCATGACTTGAGCCAAAGTCTGATTAACTGACTGAACCACCCAGGTGCCCCTCTTTTTTTTTTTTAAGTTTGTTTATTTATTTATGTATTTTGAGAGAGAGAGAGCATGTGCAGGCATGCACATGCACACAAGTCGGGGAGGGACAGAGAGAGAGAGAGACAGAGAGAGAAAGAATCACAAGCAAGCTCTGCGCTGTGTGGGCAGAGCCCGACTCCAGCCTTGATCTCACAAATAGTGAGATCATCACCTGAGCTGAAATCAAGAGTCAGACGTTTAACCAACTGAGCCAGCCAGGTCTCCAAAACGAAGGCATTTCTTAAAATTAGACTGTTTGCTTGTATTTTCAGAAAAATGAGATGAATTCTGATTTTATGCTTGCTTGGAATTACTAAATTGAATTAAATCTACAAAAATGTCAACATGAATAAATTATATAACTGGAAGTTGAAATGCTTCAATGGGGTATGTTGATCCAAATTGGGATAAGATGTACATAATATTGTGCAATTTATATAAACTTAATAGTACAACAAATACATATGTCAGACTTACAAAAGCATTCATGGGAAGAACATAGAGTATCTTGAACATCATAATTAACCTGGGGGAGAAAGAAAAGAACAAAATTAAGGAGCACAAAGTGGCATCAACTAAATCTATAAAATTTTATTTGAAAAATGAAACAATTGGAATTATCATAAAATGTTAATGTCGGCTAATTCAATGTATTGAGTGTATGTGAATCTCTATTATCTATTATTTTAATCTCTGTATTGTGGGAATAATTCACAAATTATTCACAATAATTCACATAATTTTACAAAAAGAAAGATTACTGTTATTTGTTATTACGATTAATCTGGCAATTTCTGAAATTTCAGAGGCAAAACAGCTTTAACTACTTATTATTTACTTACTTATTTACTTTTTTATTAGCATATGGGAGCAACAGCAGAAAGAAAAAAAAACGGATTGAAAAGAGTGAGTATAATCAATGGTTTATAACCATACTATACAATATCTAATATTCAAAAAAGAGATGAAGCTAAAGTATATTACTGAGATAAAAATAAAAACCCCAATATGCTAATAAGTGCCACTCTTTAGCATTGTGCAGAAGGCTAAGAAGTAACAAAATATAAGGTTCCTTTCCTCAATAAATTCATAAATTGGGAAACAATATGAAAGTGTGATAAGGGAAAATGCAATACACTACATAATTTAGTGACATAAATGATAGAGCTTCAAATGATAGAGAACTCAGTAAAGTCAACCTAAGGATTTTTCTGACATCCATCACTCCCAACTTCTGGAAATACTGTACTTTTCTAGTTTTTGTGTGACTGCATAGTCCTTTCTCCTCCTCTTCCCAGTTACTAAATAGTAAAATGCCCAGGAGTCAGTCCCGATACCCATTCTATTCTTTATCAACTGATTTTTCCTTTGATTAATGTATGCTTTTCCTTGACTTTAAAGACCATCTATACGCCAATGACTCTGAGAGCTAAATGTCTACTTGGCTGTGTCTTATAAGGCAGTACAAACTTCTTGTGATATACAGAATTAGACATGTTCGTCTGTCTTTTCCATGCAGCAAATGGAACCACAATTCACCAAGTCTCTAGCCAGTATGTTTTTTTCAGTCCACTTTTCAATTTTCTTAACATGTATTCTTCATATAATGTGCCAAGCTTTAGTGGGAGAAATAGGGAGAAGTGTGTCTATTTCATCTTAGCTGGAAACTAGAGTTCCTCTCTGCTATAGTCTGAATCTTTGTGTCACCCTCAAAATTCACAAGTTGAAATCCTAATGCCTAATGTGATGATATTAGGAGGTAGAACTTTTGGGAGATGCTTAAGTCAGGAGGGTAGAATCCTCATAAATAGAATTAGTGTTCTTATAAAAGAGACCTTACAGAGATCCCTCCCCCTTCCACCATGTAAGGACATAGTGAGAAGGCACTAAGAGCAAGAAAGAAGACCCTCACCTGACCATGCTGGCACCCTGATAGCAGATTTCCAGCCTCTAGAACTGTGCCAAAGGAATTTCTGTTGTTTATAAGTGCCCAATTTGTGGTATTTTGTTACAGAGCCTGAATGGATTCAGATTCTATCTCCTTTATTGTTAAAACATTGTCAAAATATTTATTCTCTATTGTGAAGTGTCTGTTAACTTTTTTTACCAGGATAATTTTTAACTGGGATGAATGTCTTCTATTTATTGATTTTGGGGGTACACTATATATTTCAGATTTAAGTCCTTTGTTGGATATAGATAGTATAAATATCTTTCCCCATTCTATGGATTACCTTCTAACCCTTTAAAGGAAGACAGAGTTTGCAGATAGAAATTCCTAATTCTAAGATAGTCTACTTTAACTTTTTTTCTTTGATTTTTAGGACTCTTTGTATGCTCTTAGAGAGATTTTTGACTACTTGCTTCATTTTTTTTCTTTGAAAAAAGCAAACATAGTTTCTTTATAACATGCAATTGTCCTGAAGCAAAAACAGCCCTTTGTCTTACTGCCATTCGACAATAAGAATACATATCATGGGGGTGCTTGGGTGGCTCAGTCGGTTAAGCATCTGGCTCTTGGTTTCGGCTCGGGTCATGATCTCACAGTTCATGAGCTAGAGCCCCGCACTGGGCTCTCTGCTAACAGTGTGGAGGCTGCTTGGAATTCTGTGTCCATGCCCCGCTCTCACTCTCTCTCTCTCTCTCTCTCTCTCTCTCTCTCTGCTTTCTCTCAAAACAAATAAACTTAAAAAAAAAATACATATACATGCTCCAGTCAAAATGAACACTTTACACCCTAAAATAAGAGGGAAATCCAACTCTGTCTTCAAAAAACCTTAAGTATTTTTGCATAAATTAACTTTCTACCAAAAGTTCATTCCTTACTTCTGATTCCTAAAGATACATCACAACTTATGTGCATATAGTATATGGTAACAATGCGGAAAAACTGCTATTCTTCCCACCATGAACATGCTAATACAAACTTGGTACCTTGTGGGGATTTTTCCTTTAGACATAGGTTGTATTTATTGTTTGAATAACCAGATGTTCTGAAGTAGAAATCCTTGCAACATCTTTTCCAGAAACAATTTCTTTCTACATGTCTTCCTTTCATTAGCTGATATTAAATAAAGTTATGTGGTTCTTTTATCCCCCATCCTCCGAAGTTAACTTCTCTTCTTGAAGTATATCTGCTACAAGTTTTTTTAGGGAGAGTACGCAGTAGGAAAGGTTTTTAGTTTTTATGTCAGAAAATTTGTTTTTTCCTCATTCTTGAATAATAGTTTAGCTTATTATGGAATTCTAGGCTGATGACCTTTTTACCCCCCTCAGCCTCACCATCTGTTGTTGCAGATGAAAGATATGATTGCTATTTCTATCTTACTAAACTATCTTTTCTCTTTAGTACCTTTAGTATTCTCTTTCTCCTTGATGTTTTGCAAACGATTTCATGCTGTGGTTTTACCTCTATTTATCTTGCACAGAATTCAGTGAGCATCTTTTTCTGAGAGCTTCTATTGTTCTGCATACTGAAGATTTTTCAGCTATTATGTACTCAAACATTACGTATTCAGCATTCTCTCTATTCTTTAAGAAGGTTTATGTTGGTGGAGTTCCTCAGTTTGTCCTCTATATCTCTTATTTGCTCTTCATAATTTTTATCTTTTTATCTTTATGAATTCTTCAAATTATCTTTCAATTTATTAAATCAATCTCCGACTCAATCCAGTTAAGAGTTTATCTCAGTTATAGAATTATATTTAAATTATATTAATGAGGTATGGGACTTTGTAATTAATTCCTTTTCATAGCCAAATGTTCTTTCATTTGTTCCTATTTTTGTGTTATAATTTCTAGCTTTTTTTAGATGAAAAATTTCTCAAACAACCTCAAAATACACATTTTAAAGTCTTCATCAGATTGTTCCATAAAATTAATTTCACTGAGAGTCAATGTTTCATTGTTGGATGTTGCTACTAGCTAGGATACCTTCAGTTTCAAGTAACATAAAAAATCTGTCTCAACTTACTTAAACCAGAAGGAGAATTTATTATCTTATATATCATGTTCCCTAGCAAAGCACCTCTAGGGTCAACTAATTCACTGGCTCAATAACATTATCAGAATTTGTTCTTTCTCTTTTGTGACTCTGCCATACTAAATACGCCAGATTTGTCCATGGCAGCTCTACTTATGGTTACAAAATGGCTAAACAGTTCCAGATGTTCCATGCGGACCCAGTAACATCCACCAGAAGAAGTCATCTCCTCCTGTATATTTTTTTTAATCAGTAAAAAAAAAAAAAATATATCTATCCCAAAAGTTCCTCAGAAGACATATATATTAAGTCAATATTGCACCAAATGTATTCTTAAATAAATCACTAAGAAGGGGATACAGACAACCATGTTTGGTTTAGCTAAATACATGGCTCTGTAGACAAGAGTGGATTACCCAAACAAAATTTAGTTCCCTTAGAAAGTAGGAAGATTCAAAAAACAAAATCTGTTGCTCTGGCTCTTTGCATTAAATTCCTTCATTTATTTAACATTTTTGTTTGGTCATTTTACTAGGAAAACTGTTATGTTTATGGTTTGTCATTTTTATTCTTTTCCTCACCCTCTACTTTGACCCCCTTTTACCTAGGAGTTTTAAAATTGCTTTAGTCTCTCCCATCCCCAAGTCCATAAGCAGTTATTATGGTGTTTTAGCATCACCATGATAAAATTATTTATTACTATATAATAAAATAATCCAAAAGTTAATGGCTTAAAACAACCATTTATTTTTTTGATAGTTTCAGTGTTTCAGAAATTCAGAAACAGCTTAGCTGAAGAGTTCTGGCTCAGGGTCTCTCATGAGGAGGCTGTCAAGATTTTGGCCAGGGTTAGATATCTGAAAGCTGAAAATGGTTTACTTACACAGCTGAGACAGAGTGATGCTTTGTTCGCAGAAGACCTCAGTTTCTGCTCCCATGAGCCTCAACACAAGCTATTTGAGTGTTCTCATATCATGATGTCAAGCTTCTTCAAGAACTTGGCAATCCAAACGAGATCAAGATAGAAGAGGCAATGTCTTTTATGATCTAGCCTTCGAAGCTGCACACTGTCTCTTTGCCATATTCTATTGGTCACAGAGACCAACACTGACACAATATGTGGAGGTGGGGCCACCCAAGGACATGAATACCAGCAGAGGAGGATCATTTATCTTGGAGACTGGCTATTACACCTATCCAAGCAACACTGGGTATTTAAATATCCCCACTTACTTCCTGGCCATAAAGCTGTATCTTTGCATCGTTGCCACTTTCACTTTCTCACACTCACAGCTTTATAATCTTCAGTAGTTTTTGTTTTAGATCTCCTTTCACAAGGTTTTGACTGTGAAGAGACTCACTCAAGCCCTTAGCTTTAATGAGAGACCTTGATTCTAGTCCTTCTCATATGGAGAAGTTTTAATATTCATTTCCAAGAAAGAACCAAAATCTCATATTCACTAAGTTGCTTCTAAACCCAGAGTCATTTCCACTCACAGCTATTTCTCTTCTGATTGCTGATCTTCCAATGTTTATCTAGTTTTTAAGTCTTCCTATTTTTCCTTGTTTTCTTCTAAATTTTATCAATGTCACATGTTAAAATAAAGAGTATACTAATGTGAGAACTCATTCTTACCACTTTGAAGCCTTATTTTTTTAGCTTTTTAAACTGATTTTAAAGTTGCAAAAATAGTACAGAGATTTCCCATATATCTCTCATCTGGCTTCCCTCAGGTTAACATCTTATATAACTGCATTAAAATTACTGAACCCAGGAAACTACTGCTGGTATAATACTATTAACCAAATTGTAGACTTTACTCAAATTTCACCAGTGTTTCTACTATTGCTGTTTTTCTCACCCAGGAGCCTGTGTAATACTTGTAAATTATGTATCTGATAAAGGACTTGTTTCCAGAATACATAAAAACTCTCAAAACTCAGTAGGATGAAAGACAATCCAATTTCAAAATGGGCCAAAAGTCTCTCTATGCTTTATAGACCTTTTTCCATTCCTTTATGCTTAGCCCTTCTGAATTACTTTGTTTTAGGTATGTTTCCTATATACTGCAGTTGAATTCTGCTTTGAGTCAAGGAGATTCTCACTGTTAGGACTACTATGTTTGGTCTCTTATCTGTATTAGGAAAGATAGTCCTCCCGAGGACATGATCGATGATTCTTGCACGCTCTTGCTGACCACAAAACTACCCATCTTTTGACATTGAGTACTTTCTGAACTGGTCATATCGGCAACTAACTATGTCAAGGTAACCACAACGTGACAATGCTTTAAGTACTTGCTCTCCATTGAGGTCTGCCCTGTTTGCTGCTTGCTACAGACGACGCTCAGCATTCTCCTTCTGGTCTTCTCAGCTATGGCAAAACTCACTGCAGGTGTAGTCTCCACCCAGCTCCATCACATTGCTCTGTGGGACTTGGAGATAAAGAAATCCAGTACAACAATGCTGGTGCTCTTGTTTGCAGTGCTGTAATAAACTGTTTTGCTCTAATACATTTAATCACATGTACTTTCAGCATTTATGGAGGTGTAAGAAGTTAATTCCTTGCCTCTAATGTAAGACTGGGGCTCTTCCCAGACACTACCATATTTTTAAATTATGTGAATTTTGTTATATTTATTTCTTTCTCTATAAAATAGGTAATCTTTGTTCTTTTGTTAAAATTTTTTTTTCTGAAGGTGCCTGTGTGGCTAAGTCGGTGAAGCGTCTGACTCTTGGTTTCAGCTCGGGTCATGATCTATTTCTTTTTGCAGTTCTATCAGTTTTTGCCTCATACACTGTGATGATGTTGTTAGGTGCATATATATTAAAGACTATTATGTCTTCTCAGAGAATTGGCAGTTTTATCAACATGTGATGTTCCTTGTAAGCCCTGGTCATTTTCCTTGCTCAGAAGTCTTCGTCTTAAATTAATAAAGTCCTGGTTTCTTTTGATTAGTGTTAGCATGGTGTATCTTCCTCCATACCTTCACTTTTAATCTATCAGGGTTCTTATATATCAAATGAGTTTCTTGTAGAAAACACAGAGTCTGAGTCTTGTTTTTTGATCCACTTTGACAGTCCTGCCTGGATTGGTGTATTTAGTCCATTCACATTTAAAGTGATTACTGATATACTGGATTAATATTTGCATATTTGTTACTGTATTCTATGCATTGCTTTTGTCCTCTCTGTCTTCCATTTTCCTGCCTTCTCTCATTTTAACTGAACATTTTACACAATTCTACTTTTTCTCTTGTCTTAGCACATCAATTATACTTAAAATATTTTCAGCAATTGCCCTAGAGTTTGCAATATACACTTACAATTAACCCAACTTCACTTTCAAATAAAGAATGTTCTAGAGAATTGAAAAATACAATTCTTGGTAAAAGCAACAAAGAAGCAAACTAATGAAAACACTAACTTAAAAAGATAGATGCAACCCCATGTTCACTGCATCATTATTTATAATGGCCCAGACATGAAAGCAACCTAAGTGTCCATCAATGTATGAATGGATAAAGAAAAGATGGTATAGGGGTGCCTAGGTGGCCCAGTTAGCTGTGTCCGACTTCGGCTCAGATCATGATCTCATGGTTTGTGAGTTTGAGCCCCACATCAGGCTCTGTGCTAACAGCTTAGAGCCTGGAGCCTGCTTTGGATTCTGTGTTTCCCTCTCTCTCTGCCTCTCCTCTGTCTCCCTCTCTCTCAAAATAAATAAACAGTAACAAAAAAATAATAAGAAAAGGTGGCATATATATATATATTATTCATCCAAAAAATGAATGGAATTTGCCATTTGCAACAATAAGGATGGACCCTGAAGACATTATTTTAAGTGAAATAAGTCAGAGAGAAAAAGAAAGACAAATACCATATGATTTCACCTATATGTGTAACCTATAAACAATAACAACAGGGGTGCCTGGGTAGCTCAGTTGGCCAAGAGTCTGACTTCAGCTTGGTCATGATCTTGTAGTTTTTGAGTTTAACCCCTGCGTTGGGCTATCTGCTGTCAGTCCAGAGCCTACTTTGGATCCTCTGTACCCCCCTCTCTCTGCCCCTCCCCCACTCATGAGCATGCCCTCTCTCTTTCAAAAATAAATAAACATAAAAAATACAATAACCAAAACAAGCTCATGGATACAGAGAACAGATTGGTAGTTGCCAGTGGCAGGGACTGTGAAGTGGGAAAAATGGGTGAAGAGTGTCAAAAGGTACAAACTTACAGTTTTAAAACAAAGAAGTCATGGGGATATAATGTACAGTATGGTGACTATAGTTAATAATACTGTATTGCGTATTAAAAGTTCTCGTCACAAGTAAAAAAAAATTGTTAACCCTGGTGACAGATGGTAACTAGATTTACTGCGGTGATCATTTGACAATATACACAAACATCAAATCATTTTGTTGTACACCTGAAACTAATAAAATATATGTCAACTATAACTCAATTAAAAAAAAATCATATTGAGGGGCACCTTGCTGGCTCATTCAGAAGAGCATGTGACTTTTGGTCTCGGGGTCATGAGTTCAAACCCCATGTTGAGTGTAGAGATTACTTAAATAAGTAAAACTTTAAAAAATCATATTGAAATAGTTGTCAATATATTGAAAAACAAATCTGTGTTATAGAAATATATGTGCTTATTTATTAATACATAAATAAGATCAAGTATCTTGACTTCAAAGTATTGATGTACATAAATGTTATTTAGAGACATCTAAATATAATATGTGCTGGGGGAAGGGGCACAACTGGGTGGATCAACTGGTTAAGCCTCTGACTCTTGATTTCAGCTCAGGTCTTGATCTCAGGATAGTGAGTTCAAGCCCTGCATTGGGCCCCTTACTAAGTGTGGAGGCTATTAAAAAAAAAAAAAAAAGTTATGGGGGAAAAAAGAAGTTAACTAATAGCTAAATAAACTAAAAAGTAAATTAAGGAAAATAGGGAATCAGAAATGTTAACATAGACCTATAACCACATAAAACTTATCTCAAGTCTCAAAAGGGACATATTCAACTGGGTTGAATTTTCAACCGAATAGATATTTAATTTCTCCAAAATCAATCCGTGCATACACATCAACCAATAACAAAGTTAAGTATATTTTCTGGTAGACTAAAACAATTTGTTTTTAATTTTTCTTTTTTCTTTTTTTTTTTTTTGAGGGCATGTGTGCACATGCACACATGGAGCAGGGAAGCACAGAGGAGGAGAGAGAATCTTAAGCAGGCTACATTCCCAAAGACATGGAGCTAGATCTCAGGACCATGAGCTCATGACCTCAGCTGAAATCAAAAGTCGGATATTTAACCAACTAGCCACCCAGGCACCCCATCAGTTTTTTTGTTTTTAAATTAGGCTAACATCACCATCTGATGTGGGAAAGCTAGAATGTGGTATTACTTTCTGATATTTTGCATTATCATATTTAAGAGTCAGTAAAATTAAAGCAAATTATAAACCTTAATAGATTCCAGGGATTATCTTAAAGCAGTGAAAAGTAAAAATACATAACGGTCTTCAGAACTTAAAACACTTTCTCCAACATACTCAAAACCACAGACAGCTTACAAGGGCTGTAAGTTTAGATGGAATACAAATCAAGAAAATTCTACTATAACTTACTTTGTTGATAACTGATATCAAAAGTAGGCAAATAATCTTGGTAAAAAGCCTGGGTCAAGTAAAGTGAGATGTCATCATCATAGTTTTCCTTAAAGTCTTACACAAGATACTGCACTAAAAAAATCCTAACCAATATCTTTATCAGTAAAATGTGAATGAAGATTTGCCCAATAAATCAAGATGTTTACTGCTTTATTTCTTTCTGTAATCTGCAACACAAAGAAGTTCATGGACAACAGTACTATCTACTTTGTAGAATTATTGTCAGGGTTATACTGACTGAAACATTTCTCCCTTCTCCAGTAACTTCAAGAACTAAAAAGATGCTCATTCCCTTGACTCCCAACTTGACTATTCTAGCAAGGTACTTTATATGTCATCTTCCCGTAAAAGAACTTACATTCTCTAAAATTTAACAGTATTTCTATTCTCTCTAAAAGGTGTAAGATATACTTGGAGGAGTATTTGCTTACTTTAAAAAAGATGAAGTATTGAAGGTAAGCAAGAAATGTGGATAAACAGCAGACCACATTTTCTTTTTTTTTTAATTTTTTTTTCAACGTTTTTTATTTATTTTTTGGGACAGAGAGAGACAGAACATGAACGGGGGAGGGGCAGAGAGAGAGGGAGACACAGAATCGGAAACAGGCTCCAGGCTCCGAGCCATCAGCCCAGAGCCTGACGCGGGGCTCGAACTCAAGGACCGCGAGATCGTGACCTGGCTGAAGTCGGACACTTAACCGACTGCGCCACCCAGGCGCCCCGAGACCGCATTTTCAAATATAAAAGTACACACTACATCCTCTTAGAAAATTAATGGTACTAAAAGCATGTGGAATTCTCCAGATTATATGAAATCTTGTGTTTTTGTTTTTTGGTTTTTTTGATTATATGTAATCTTGAATGAGTCCTATAATATCCTCACTTTTCTACCTATGAAAAAGTCTATTTAATTTATTAAAATATCATGCCACATCACCAAAAAAGGTAGAGAGACTTTTAGACCAAAGAGTTTTATTTACAGAAAGGTCATGGAGAATTAACAAAATTTTATGAACACAATTTTGTTAGCAATAATAAACAGAAACAGCATGGTTTAATATATATCACTTGTTATATAATACATATTAAGATATAGTTTTCATGCTACACTTATCCATTAGTTTCTGTTCCAATTTTTAAATCTAGAAATAAGGCAGTACACATGGAACAGATTTACTACATGCTTTTAAATTACGATGCCTTCTGTATCAGATATTGTCAATTTTAAAGCCATCTACAAATTAAATGGCCTTTCCATTATAATTGCTAAATTTCGAGATATAAGCCCCAAATGGAACTCAAAATACATAAACTGTCACAAATTCAAAAGGAAAACATTACAGTAACAGTATCATAAATTAACAAAGAATATTGCAGAAGTAAGATACATCAAAAGTTTCTTATGGTTAAGTCTAGAATGTTTTTTACTTGCATTCTTTTCCATTGAGTTGAAAACACCAAGGTACTAATTGAATGTGAAAGGACCATTTATAAATTGTAGGTGGCATGTGTCATTTTATGGATGAAAGGAAGAGGGACTATGTGCTTTGATTTGCAAATAATGTTCTTTGTCCAAGTAATCCTCAGTGTTTCCATTATCCTTGAATGACAAGATTCATTAAGTACTGTGTGAAAAAAGAGACCATCCTTTTACTGATGGAAGGCCTCTAATCTTATTTGGGTTGGATCTTCTGGATGTCTCAAGGCAATTCCATTACGCAGGAGCAGCTCAATATATGGTGGCCAAAAAGAATCACTAATTTTGACATATGGATCATGTGGAACATCAAATAATCTATTTAAAAGAATCTAGAAAAAAATACCGTTCATAATACCTTAGTAAAAAACTGATACAGCTATAATAAAACATTAAAAATTTGTTTACCAAAGAACGTTGATCTCTTTTCTCTTTGAATAATTGCTTGTCATAATTTCCATGTATTAACTTAAATAAGCGATTTTCTTCCTTTTTAAAAAAACTACATATTAATAAATGGAAACATGTTTAAAACTGTGTACAGATTTCTGCAACTATGTGGAAAGAATCCTTAAACTCATATATGGAGTTCAGATAGAATACAGAGGTGCCAACTAAAGATTCCATCAATGTAAAAGCATAGGGTTTCACTGTGCAAATAATAAATGACATCATAAAAATTTTTTTAAAGTAATAATCTTAAGAATATGATTAAGGGCTAGTCTCTATGTTCTTTTTTTAAAATGACAATATTCTTTCTAGTAATGGATAGAAAACAAACTATCTTATAGTAAAGATAAATTAATAAAAATGGATTTAATAAAATTTGGTATGTTTAAGAACTAAAGCAGTATTTTCTGTTTCAAGCCTGTGTATAATTGTTTAGAAATCACTAATTAAAAGAAATCTTGAAGACAAAACAACTACACAAAATGCTTACCTCTAACATTTCATGCAGTGTTATCAGCTGTGCAGTTGATTCTTGAATGTTTGTCTTTGACAGAAATGTGAATAACAAAGAATTAACATCTCAGTTCTACCAGTGGCAGAATATTAAACTATATTTATTACGAAATTTTTAAAAATTAGTATTTCTTACCTGCAATGGTACAAGGTATACCAAAACCAAATGTTTAGAATTAGGTGATATTAAAAGAATTCTGAAAGTAAACAATCTGCTTGTACTACACAGTCACATTCATAAAAACAAAGTTCAAACAACCTCTAAGAAAGTGAATTACTAGAAGGTACAATTCAGACTACCTATAAATAAATAATGGATACATTATATATTTTTACATATACTCATGTAAAACACAGTCTAATTTTTGAGGCTTCCAATCAAAATATCTCAAACAAATGGCATTCCAAACCCTATTTATACAGCTTCGGGACAGGAAACTTACTTCCCAGGGAGCCTTGTTCAACTTTCTATAGTTCTTGACAGTTCTTAATGTTAACTCAATTCATTGCTTCTTTTTCCCTTGGAATGATAGAGAATAAATCCCATTCCAATGCAATCCAAGATTCCTCAAATATTTGAAGATGGGTATTATAAGCCCCAAGTCTTGGCCATATTAATTGTCATTAGTTCCTTCAATTATTTTTCATAATCTGTAGACTTGCAGCCCCTCAATATCATAGTTGCTCTCTAAATGTACTCTAATTTATCTTTTTTTCTTTTCCAAACCAGTCTCCATATGATACAAGTGTGACTCAAACACCAAAGATGAAAAGGAAGACTCACTTTCATACTTGTATAGATGCTGGAATTTTATTAAGTTTATTCATTACCTTTTAGATATCAATTTTGCCCTGCTGACCTCTCAGCATACCATCATCTAAAATGTCTAAGCCTCTTTCTTACATCTAGCTGAGATATGTCTCCTTCATTCTTTAATGTTTCAAACCCAAGAAAGATATTTTATGTCCCTCACTAAATATTTTATTTGGCCCAGGTCTAGTCAGCTGAAAAATATAGTCCTAATTCTATCATTCAATATATTTACTATCTAGGACAACATCTAAAGGGGTTCTGCTAGAAATCTCCCTCCAAGATAATACTAATCTTAATCAGCAGCTTTTGAGTTCAGACATTTAATTAAATGCAAAGTCATCTACCACAGTGACAGTTTGTACTTTCCTGATACCAGTCAAAGATTACCTTGGAGCCCTTATAAAGTCTTACATAACTACAAATATTTTAAAGAAATAGTGAAAATGAATGTGATTCCTGAGTAAAGATAGTAAAGCTAGACCTCAAAATCTCCTGACCTCTAATACCTTATTAAATGAAAGAGTGGTTTAGAAAAGCAGCATTCACTAGTGAGGAAAGAAACAGAATTAAAGAACTGATACAGAAATAAATAGCAAAAAAGCACAGATTGAGACAATCAAAGAAAAAGCAAAGGAAAAATATAATGAAAGCAGAGCAGAAAAAAAAACTTTCAACATAAGGATATGAAAAATAATATAAACCATAATAAAATAAAATTTCCACTAAACGAAATGTGACCTAAATTTGCCCCTAAAAACAATGTCATCTATGGGGCGCCTGGGTGGCTTGGTCGGTTAAGCATCCGACTTCGGCTCAGGTCATGATCTCACGGTCTGTGGGTTTAAGCCCCACGTCGGGCTCTGTGCTGACAGCTCAGAGCCTGGAGACTGTTTCAGATTCTGTGTCTCCCTCTCTCTCTGCCCCTCCCCTGTTCATGCTCTGTCTCAAAAATAAATAAACGTTAAAAAAAAAATTAAAAAAAAAACAATGTCATCTTCAAAACAAAAATGATACTGAATGATCAACACTGTAAGGTATCTGTTAAATTACTGAAGGTCAAAGATAAAGAACTCTTCAGACATATACTCAGAAGCAGAAAGATATCTACAGGCTGGCCTAGCTATCTACAGGGTGGCCCAGCACATCCTATTTCGGAAGAATGGAACAATCCCTACCAGGTCTTGAGATTTTTTTTTTTTAATGTGCCAAAAATATCCTTTGCATATAAAGGCAAACCAAGCATTTTTATCAGTCAAGAATCCAAAAAATAAAATGCCCAGGAATTCTGCTTGAACAAATTACTTCTCAAAGAAACCAATCAAATCAATTAGTTTAACTTAAAAACTCAAAAATAAATGGTCAAAGATGATAAGCATTGAATCCAATACAATGTGAACACGAAACACATATATAAATAATGTTATGAGACAGAATAAAAATGTTATAAACCTGCCAAAGTTAAAACAAATAACAGGGGCGCCTGGGTGGCGCAGTCGGTTAAGCGTCCGACTTCAGCCAGGTCACGATCTCGCGGTCCGTGAGTTCGAGCCCCGCGTCGGGCTCTGGGCCGATGGCTCAGAGCCTGGAGCCTGTTTCCGATTCTGTGTCTCCCTCTCTCTCTGCCCCTCCCCCATTCATGCTCTGTCTCTCTCTGTCCCAAAAATAAATAAACGTTGAAAAAAAAAATTAAAAAAAAAAACCAAAAAAAACCAAAAAACCAAATAACAAATTGTAATGGTGTTATAGGAAGAATGCTAATTTCTTCATCTTTAATAGCAGGGAGTGAGTGAATACTGCCTAAAATTGAAAGATGAACATTTTTTAGGTCTTTTAATCTTTTATAATGTTATTCATAATTTGTTTTTTCTCTATATTAGGGACTTCTCCAGAACTAAAATAACTTGAGGCACAAAAATATTTATCTGAGTTAACATTTCTCTTCTATCAATTTAAGTAAAATTACATATTATGCTCATTTTTTTAAGTTTATTTAAATTTATTTTGAGAGAGAGAGTGTGCACACACGTGTGTGTGCACAAGCTGGGGAGGGGTGCAGAGAGAGGGAGAGGGAGAATCCCAAGCAGGCTCCACATTGTCAGTGTGGAGCCCAATGCAGGGCTTGAACTCACAAACCATGAGATCACGACCTGAACTAAAATCAATAGTTGGATGCTTAACGGACTGAGCCACCCAGGTACCCCATCTAATACTTATTTTATATTGGTCTATACAAAACTACATTGATCTGAACATCTATCAATCCATTTATGCTTCTATATATGTATGTGTTTATGAAGATGTCTCAAATGATGTTCACCTCATGTTAACAATATGGTGGAGGGATTCAGGGTTTTTTTCTTTCTTTTTTGTACATTTTTGAATGACAAAACAGTGTTAAGGGCTGCATTGTTTCTCTCAAAATTCACATGTTCAAGTCCCAACCTCCTTGGTGACTACATTTGGAAATGGAGGTAAGTGAAGTTAAATGTGGCCATAAGGGTGGGACCCTAATCCAACTGGAATGGTGTCTTTATATGAAGAGAAAGAGACACCAGAGAGCTCTCTCTACACTCGAAAAGAGAAAAGGCCATGTGAAGACACAGCAAGAGATGGCTGTCCAGAGCCAGGGAAGAAGGCCTCAGCAGAAACCAACTCAGATGGCATTTTGATCTTGGACTTCTAGCCTCCAGAAAAGTGAGAAAATATATTTCCTTTGTTTAAACCATCTAATCTATGGTATTTTTCTCTAGCAGATTAAGCTAACTCATATATCCCGTATTACTACTTGACAGACAAAGGAAGAGAAAAAAAAAAATGAGTACTCTATCATTTTGTAACATGTAGTAATGGTCCATATACTTCATTTTAAAAATGTGAGTTTATCAAATGTAACTTAACAAACCCATAATGGCTTCTGTGATCAATGATTCCTTTCAGAATCCTTTAACTCTGGTTCTACTGGTAGAGAAGCTTGATAGATTAAAGAAAATGGTGAAAACAAAACAAGACTGGAATCAGAAAATGTGAGTTATTCTATGATTATGATCATTAAGAGGTAAGGAATCACGAACTTAATGAAATGGTTAACAGAAGGCTGTCAACAATTTTAGAAATGAACAAAGTATACAAATAACAATGGGTAGAATGGGAAACACATAGTTACAATGAAGAAGGGGAAGAATAAGGATAAAAAACACAGATTATAAGAAAACAAAGAAAACTTCCTCTTCTTTTCCTAATATAGTCACAGTCATTCAACAGATACAAATTCATGGGGGTTCCAGGGTGGCTGTCAGTTGATCATCCAACTTTGACTCAGGTCATAATCTCACAGTTCATAGTTCGAGCCCCACATCTGGCTTGCTGCTGTCAGCTCAGAGCCTGTTTCAGATCCTCTGTCTCCCTCTCTCTGCCCCTCTCCCACTTATGCTTGTTCTCTATCTCAAAAATTAAAAAACATTTATAAAAACAAACAAATAAATAAGAACTCAGAAGATACTAGAATACATAAGCAAGATAATAGACCTACAAAAATGAATTCAACACATAAAGGAGCTCAGAGTGCAGGGTGGGTGAAAAGAGAGATAGATATAAATGATTACTACAAAATCATGTGATAATGCTAATAAAATGACACATAAACTGCATTTAATACTTCACACAAGTATTAAAGGATGATGTTTGAAGTGACTTAAGTAAGAATTTGCTATCTTCATCAGATAGGAAATGTTTTGTAAGCAGAAGGAACAGAACGTATAAGACACAAAAAGGTCATTGCATACTTGCTGGAACTACAGGGTACAGTTGAATGGATTCATGCAAGAGATAAATAAAGAATGGTTAGAAAGGAGGCTAAAGAGATAGGCAAAATCCCGAATATAAATTCATTACTCTAAGGAGTTTATAGACTTCTAGAAGGGAACTATCAGTTTTATGTTAAAAAATAATTAAAATATATATTTTAGAAAAATCATTCTGGTGCCAGTTTCAATGCCTTCCCCACTTCCACAAGCTGTCTTTATTTATAGTATACACTGTTTTTGAAAAAGGAATTAAAGTAGTTATTCCCAATCTTCTGTCACCAAATGAAATATTTATTTGCTTTTGTGAAAAAGGTCTGTTACATAGTAACTACTAGTTAAATAGTTAAATAGTCAAGAACTATTGTTAAACAGTTAAATTTGACTAGTTAAATAGTCAAGAACTCACATTAACTAACAGATATCTTTTGATTTTAAATGTTTCGTATGCTCATCATGGAAAATTTTGAAAAGAGTAAAAACAAAAACAAATCTCACCTAAAATCCTAGCCTCCATACAGAGGCACTATTACATTTTTTAGTACAAATTAGACTCATAAAATTTAATTAGCTGTTTTTTTGTTTTGTTTTTTTAAACTTTTTTAATGTTTATTTATTTTTGAGACAGAGAGAGACAGAGCATGAACGGGGGAGGGGCAGAGAGAGAGGGAGACACAGAATCGGAAGCAGGCTCCAGGCTCTGATCCATCAGCCCAGAGCCCAACGCGGGGCTCGAATTCACCGACCGTGAGATCGTGACCTGAGCTGAAGTGAGACGCTTAACCGACTGAGCCACCCAGGCGCCCCAAAGCCCGCTAATTAGCTGTTTTTTTCATCAATTTAATAATATATTGTGAGCATTTTAATAACTCTTTTGGTAGTTCAATATGTTATTTTTAAAAGGTATATTTTCCCCCACTATATGGATATAATATTAAAAAATGTATTGGAGCGCCTGGGTGGCTCAGTCGGTTAAGTGTCCGACTTCAGCTCAGGTCATGATCTCACAGTCTGTGAGTTCAGGCCCCGCGTAGGGCTCTGTGCTGACAGCTCGGAGCCTGGAGCCTGCTTCCGATTCTGTGTCTCCCTCTCTCTCTGCTCCTCCCCTGCTCATGGTCTGTCTCTCTCTGTCTCAAAAATAAATAAAAATCATTAAAAAAAAGAAAAAAAAAAGAAAAAAAATGTATTTAATCTTATTTTATTGAACAACTAGGTTGCTTCTAATTTTTCAAAAAGTATTATAATGTGATGATGGAAGATTTCTTTACATGTATCTGTGTGTCTTTGAAATGTATAATAAACTACAAAAATTTATCAGAAAATTTACATTTGAACCTATGTGAAACAATCTCATATATAAATAGCTACATGAATTTGTTCTCTAAAACTTACCTTTTTCTTTTTCTTTTTAACATTTCTATCAGGCAGAGGAAAATGATCTTCCAGAAATTCACCCAAGGTAATCAAGAGCTTTTCCTTATATTCTTTTATATCATGCATTTTAGTGTTCAGCTCATCTAAGATTCTAATGGGTTTTTTAAAAATTAAGAGAAATATTTTACTGATAAAATACATAAAATAATGAGTATATGTAACTGGTTACTCATAAAGTTGATCAAACACTTTGTTCAAACTTCATTTGTTCAAACCAAGTAACTAGCTTTATGAAAGTAAAATTCTCTAACATATAAAGAAACTACAGATCAAGTCATTAATAAAAGGCCATGTAACTAACAGTTTGCAAAAATTAAAGTAAAACTTGCAATTTCTAATAAAATTTCCCCTATTTTCATCTATGTATTTCATGTTAACATTTAAAAAACTTTTTCCTATTTCAAAAACCTAGAATACAAAATTAATACCTTGATTCAGAAATTGTCACAACCTGATTTTTCAATTCACTGTGCACTACATTAAGAGATTCCAATATCTGTTGTTGTTCCTCCAACCACTGTTGCTCCCTTTAAACATGGAAAAACAAAACCAACAATAGCCAAATAAAACATTAATGCCAATTCAACATATATCTGTAACTAAAGGCAATTATAATATAAATATACCTTTCCAAGTCTTCCTTTAACTTTTCATTCTTTGACTGAAGAGTAGAGAGTACCAATTCAAGATCATGTCTCAATTTTTGGAACTAGAACAAAACAATTCAAATTAATTACTTAGTCTGTAATCCCATAAACAGTTATATTTATGAATGAGAGTGAAATTTACATTATTTGTTTAGGGCAAATACTCAAAAATCAAGAGCAAAAGACCATCAGAAAGTCTTTGAAAGGAAAAAATACAGCAGATACTAAGTTCTTTGTAATATTTCATTTGTTAAATTCAAAAATATAAGAAGGGGTTTTGAGTAATAAATTTGAATTTCACACTAAAATCCAATTAAATGATTAAGTTTTCAGTAATCAGGGAGATTAGGTGTCTTTTCTAAGAAGACTATACAGAAACAAACATGAATGATTATCATTCATTTAACAAATATTTATTGATCATTGACTACCAGGCATAGTTGAGAGAGTCAAGGATTCAACGATGAACAAACAGGAGAATCCAAACAAGCAAATATATAACTGCAGAGAGCAATCAGTATCATGAAAAAAAAAAAAAAAAAAAAAGTCAAAATAGGAACACAGAAATGAGGAGCAGGAATGGCTCTTTTAGGTAATATGATAGGGAGAGACCTCTCTGATCAGGTTAAGAGTATCACAGCAGATAAAGACAAGAGATATGACACTGACAATATCTAGCAAAAGAATGTTCCACACAGAAAGATTGTAGGTACAAAGGCAATGAGGCAAGAATATGTGTGAGGTATTCGAGGAACACCAAAAGAACTCTGTGTTGCTACAGCAAATTACAAGAACATCTGGATTTTTTTTCCAGTATCTTTTTGTTTTTTTAACATATTAGCTAGTATTCCACTTTCTTGATGTCAAGAGTTTACCTGAGCTTTTTATACATCTAAATCAGTGACAATTTAAAGTTGTCTATTATAGGGGCATCTGGGTGGCTTAGTCAGTTGAGCATCCAACTTTGGCTCAGGTCATATCTCTCAGTTTGTGAGTTCAAGCCCCACATCAGGCTCACTGCTGTCATCATGGAGCCCACTTCGGATCCTCTATCCTCCTTTCTCTCTGCCTCTCCCACTCCCACTATCTCTCCCAAAAATAAAATAAAAATGTAAACAAACAAATAAATAAATAAAATAAAGATGTCTATTATAAACCTTAGCGAAACCACAAAAAGGGGAGAAATAACCAAATAAATCAATAGTGTAAATAAAATGGTTTTATTTTTAAAAATACACAATTCAAGAAATTGGAAAGAGAGGAAAACAGGAACAGAGAAAAGGTAATACACATAGGAAAGAAAAATGAAGTACAAAGATTTCAAAGCAACCACACTGATATTACTTTAAATATGATCTAACAATAGAATTAAATTAAAAATAAATAAGAGAAAAGTAACAGGAAAAATTTACAAATGTTTGAATACTAAAAACACACTTCTAAATCATCCATGAATCAAAAAAGTAATAATCTGTAAGAATATAAGAAATTATTATGAACTATTTGAAAATAAAAACAAAATAAAAATTTCTGGGGTGAAACAAAAGCAGTACTCAAATGAGAATTTACAGAACTAAAAGCCTATATGAGAAAAATGAAAGCTCTCAAATTAATGACAACTTCTACCATAAGAAAAAGAGCAAATAAAATCAAAAGTAAACTGAAGAAAAAATAATGATTAAAAAAACCTTAAATCAATGATATAGAAAAACAAAAAGAAAACTGAGGGAAAAAAATCAAAGAAACCCAAAGTTGGTATTTTGAGAAGGTCAACAAAATCACCCACACAAATTACAAGAGAAACAAAAATTATTAACATTAGTTACAAGAGAGGTGACATTACTATAAACATTAAAATGGTAATGGGGAAATATTATGAACAAATTTAATAAACTGGACAAATTAGATGAGATGTACAAGTTCTTTAAAAGACACAAACTATACCACTCATTCAGAGAAAAACAGAAAACCTGATGAGTCATAAAAAACCTAAATTTGTGGCTAAACATTTTCCCATAAAGAAAACTCCAGTTCCAAATGGCTTTACCTGTAAATTCTAACAAACATTTAAAGTAATAAAAATACTGATTCTATATAAACTCTTTTGAAGAAAGAATACTTCTCAACTCATTCTATTAGGCTTGATATGAAAGCCTAACAAAGATGTCACAAGAAAAGTAAACCACAGACTGGTATCTCTCATTAACATAGATACAAAAACCTTAATAAAATTTTAGCAAATGAAGTCCGTCAATAAATTAAAAAACATTATTACACAGTGGGTTTTTCCTAGGAATGCATGGCTAATTAAACAGTTAATACCAAATAAAAAAATCAATGTACTGAGTCAATTAATTCAATACAGCCACAGGATATAAAATTAATATACAGAAATCTGTTGAATTTCTATACACTAATAATGAGGTAGCTAAAAGAAATTAAGAAAACAATCCCATTTATAACTGCACCAAAAAGAATAAAATACTAGTAATAAACTTAACCAATGAGGCCAACCAAAGATCTATATTCTGAAAACTATAAAACACTGATGAAAAAAAATTGGAAAAGACACAAATAAACGGAAAGATACTTCATGCTAATGGACAGGAAGACCAATATTGTTAAAATGTCTATACTACCCGAAGCAATCTGCAGATTTTATGCAATCCCTGTCAAAATGCCACCAACAGTTTTCACAGAATTAGAACAAATGATCCTAAAATTTGTACAGAACCCCCCAAAAACCTTAAATAGCCAAAGCAATTTTGAAAAAGAACAAAAGCTGGCGATATCACAATCCCAGATTTCAAAATATACTACAAATCTGTGGTAACCAAAACAGTATGGTACTGGCACAAAAACTGATAGAAATCAATGGAACAGAATAGAGTCCAGAAATGAATCCATACTTTCATGGCGAATTAATCTATGACAAAGGAGGCAAAAATATACAATGGGAAAAAGACCATTTCTCCAACAAATCGTGTTGGGAAAACTGGAAAGCTACATGCAAAAGAATGAAATTGAACCACATTCTTATACCATACACAAAAACAAATTCAAAATAGATTAAAGACCTTAACGTGAGACTTAAAACCATAAAATTTCTAAAAGAAAACACAGGTAAGTAATTTCTTTGACATGAGCCATAGAATTATTTTTCTAGACATGTCTCCTCTGGCAAGGGAACAAAAACAAAAATAGGGGCGCCTGGGTGGCTCAGTTGGTTAAGCGTCGGCTTCGGCTCAGGTCACGATCTCACGATTCGTGGGTTTGAGCCCTGGGTTGGGCTCGGTGCTGACAGCTGAGTCTGGAGCCTACTTGGGATTCTGTCTCCCCCCCCGCCCCTCCCCCGCTTGTGCTCTGTTCTCTCTCTCTCAAAAATAAGTAAACATTAAAAAAATTAAAAATAAATAAGTAAATAAACATTAAAAAAAACAAAAAACAAAATTAAACTCTTGGGACCACACCAAAATAAAAAGTTTTGCACAAAGAAACCATCAACAAAACAAAAAGGCAACCTACTGAATGGGAGAAGATATTTGCCAATGATATATCTGATAAGGGGTTCAAATCTAACTATGTAAAGAACTTATACAACACAATGTCAACAAAAATAAATAATCCAATTAAAACTGAGCAGAGGACCTGAATAATCATTTTTCCAAAAAGGACATACAGATAGCCAACAGACACATGAAAAGATGCTCAATATCACTAATCATCAGGGAAATGCAAATTAAAACAATTCACTACACACCTGTCAGAATGGCTAAAATCAAAAACACAAGAAATAACAAATGTTGGTTAGGATGTGGAGAAAAAGAAACCCTTATGCACTATTGGTAGGAATGCAAATTGATGCAGCCACTGTGGGAAACAGTATGGAAATTCCTCAAAAAATTAAAATTAGAATTTCCACATAATCCAGTAATTCCACTACTGGGTATTTACCTAAAGAAAACAAAAACATTAATTTGAAAAGACACATGCATCCCTATGTTTACTGTAGCATTATTTACAATAGCCAAGAAATGAAAACAACTCAAGTGCCCTTCAATAGACAATTGGATAAAAAGATACGGGGCGCCTGTGTGGCTCAGTCAGTTAAGCATCAGACTTCAGCTCAGTTCAAGCCCCATGTTGGGTTCTGCGCGACAGTTCAGAGCCTGGAGCCTGCTTCAGATTCTGTGTCTCCCTCCCTCTCTTCCCCTCCCTCACTCATGCTCTGTCTCTGTCTATCTCTCTCAAAAATAAATAAACATCAAAAAAATTAAAAACAAAAAACAAAAAAGACATGGTACAATCTATACTATGGACTATTAGTCATAAACAAAGAATGACATCTTCCCATTTGTAACAACATGGATGGATCTAGAGGTATACTGCTAAGTAAAATAAGTCAAATGGAGAAAGACTATACCATATGATTTCACTCATATGTGGAATTTAAGAAACAAAGGAACAAAGGAAAAAAAGGATATAGATAACAAATATAGATAACATATTGGGTTTCCAGAGGGGAGGTGGATGGAAGGATAGGGAAAACAGATAAAAGGGATTAAGGGTACACTTATTTTGATTAAGCCCTAAGAAATGTATAGAATTGTTGAATCATTATATTGTATACATGAAACTAATATAATACCCTATGCTTAAATCAATGTAATTTATTATATCAACAGACTAAAAAGAATTCATCTTCCCTATGAATTCAGAAAAAATAAATGACAAAATTCAATAATAATTTATGATTTTAGAAAAGACTTTATAACTTGTAACAGAAGGTAATTTCCGGGGCACCTGGGTGGTTCAGTCTTTTAAATGTCCAACTCACTGTCATGAGATCAGACCCTGAGTCGGGCTTTGTGCTGACCATTGGGTCTGCTTAAGATTCTTTCTCCCTCTCCCTCTGCCCCTTCCAAGTTCATGCTAACATGCACAAACGTGTTCACTCTCTCTCAAAAAAAAAAAAAAAAAAAAAAAAAAAGAAGGTAATTTCTGCAAGGGCATCTATGAAAAACCTACTGCTAACACCACACTTAATGATGAAAAAGAGAATGCTAGTCACTAAGGTCAGGAACAAGGCAAAAATGTCCATTCCTACCACTTTTGTTATATTACTGTAAGTCCTAGAGCAGTACAGTAAGCCAAGGAAAACATAAAAGGCATCCAGATGGAAAGGAATAAATACACATGCCTCTGATCTCAGATGACATGACTAGCTATGTAGAAAATCTCAGAGCACCTACAAAAAGGCTACTAGAATAAATGGGTTTATCATACTCACTAATAGAAGACCAATATATAAATATTAATTTGTATGCACCAGCAATAAATAATTGACAATTGAAAAAAGAATACCAGTTTAATAGCACTAAAAATACAAAATTCTAAAGGGATGAATTTGACAAAAATACATAAGACCTGCACATCTCTGTTACAATTTATTAAATTGTTTTTAAAAATTATGAATTGGGATGGGGCACCTGGGTGGCTCAGTTGGTTGAGTGTCCGACTTCGGCTCAGGTCATGATCTCGCAGTTTGTGAGTTCAAGCCCCACATTGGGCTCTGTACTGCCAGCTCGGAGCCTAGAGCCTGCTTCGGATTCTGTGTCTCCCTCTCTCTCTGCCCCTTCCCTGCTCACGCTCTGTCTCTCTCTGTCTCTCAATAATAAATAAACATTAAAAAATAATTTTTTTTAATTAAAAAAAAATCATGAATTGGGACACCTGGCTGGCTCAGTCAGTAGTGCATGAGACTCTTCATCCTGGGGTCATGATTTCAAGCCTTCTATTGAAGGAGAGTTGCTTAAAAAAAAATTAAAATAAAAAAAAATCAAGAATTAATATTGAAATTTGTCACATTCTTTCTGAATTCATGAGATGATTAAAAGTCTTTTTTTTCTTTTTTAGCTTTTAATATAGTTAATTATAAAACACTGATGATATAAATCTTAAAAATATAAACAAATGGAGACCTAAATAAATGCAGAGATCATACAGGGCTCCTGGATCTGAATTGAGACTCAGTATGCTAAAGATGTCAATGCTCCTCAAATTAAACTACAGAATCAGGGAAATCTCAGTCAAAATTATGGGACAGAATGACCAGCCAACTCTAATATATAGGAAAATATAAAACAGTTCTGATAAAGAACAAAGATAGAAAATCACTCCCATTTTATTTCAAGATTTATTATAAATCTTAAGTAAATAAAACAATGTTGTCTTCAAAAAATTTTTATTTACTTATTTTGAGAAAGAGAGAGAGCACACAAGTGGGGAAAAGGGGCAGAGGGAAAGAGAGAATCTCATGCAGGCTCCCTGTTCAGGGTGGAGCCCAATGTTGGGCTCGATCCCACGACCCTGGGATCCTGACCTAGGTCGAAATCAAAACCTGAACTGACACTCAACTGACCGACCCAAGAACCCCTAAAACAATGTGGTATTGACCTAAAGACAGAAGACACACAGAAAAAAAAGAGAAATAACCACAGAATGAATAAATGTGGAGTCTAGAAACAGATCCACATATATGCCATCAATTAATTTTCAATAAACATGCAAAGGAAATTCAAAAAAGAAAATATAATTTTCTTAACAATTTGTTCCAGAACACCCACAATTAGTATTCATATGAAAGAAAATACAACTTTATCAGTAACTAATTCCATATAAAAACATGAATACAAAATGGATCATAAATGTGAAACTTAAAAAATTTTAAAGAAAACATTCAAAAAAAATGTTTGTGACCTTAAGGTGGGCAAATTTTTTTTAAGATTTTATTTTTGGGGCCCATGGGTGGATCACTCAGTTAAGCATCTGACTCTTGATTTTGGCTTAGGTCATGATCTCATGGTCGTGGGATCAAGCCTTGTGTTGGGCTCTGCATCGTGACCATGGAGCCTGCTTTGCATTCTCTCTCTCTCCCTCTCTCTCTTTCAAAAAAAATAAACAGACTTAAAAAGAAAAAAAAAAAAAAGATTTTATTTTTTAAGTAATCTCTACACCCAACATGGGGCTTGAACTCACAACCTCAACACCAAGAGTCACATGCTTTTCTGATTGAGCCAGACAGGTGCCGTTGTGCAAATATTTCTTATATTTATTTAAGCACAAACCTTAAAAAAAAAAAAAAAACTGATAAAATGGAGGTAATCAAAGTATGCCTGTCTTCAGGATAGGCCCCTGGTGGACTTCTGAAGGATGACCTCTGAGGTCTTGTAATATTATACCTGATAAAAGTGTTTATGTAGGGGTGTCTGGTTGGTTCAGTCAGTAGAGCATGTGACCCTTGATGTCAGGGTCATGAGTTCAAGCCCCACTTGGGAACGTATGCCTGGAACCTTAGGTCACTTGGTACCAGTTTTATTAAAGAGTCTATTCTAATCATGTGATTTATGGTGAATGCAATTGTGGTCTAAAGGGCTGAAGCCCAAGTAGCTGAAGTCAGTCAAGGAAGCCCCACATGCATAGTGACTGACTCCGGATAAAAAACCCTGGACAACAAAGCTTAGGTGAACTTCCCTGTTTGACCACACTTTGCACATTTTGTCACATTCAGCTGCAAGGAGAACTAAATACATCCATGCAACTCCATTAGATAAGGACTCCTATAAACTTAGTCCATGTGTGTTTTCCCTTTGCTCATTTTAATCTGTGTCTTCTCACGGAAATAAAATGTAACCATGAGTACAATAGCTTTTCTGTGTTCTGTAAGCCCATTTAAGCAAATCACCAGACCTGACAGTGGTCTTGGGGAAAACCCTGACACAAATGGCAACACAAGTGGGATTTGCTATAATGACCCTAGCTCACCAAAACACAATGGAAGCACTATGTGGGAAAAAGAAGGTTAATGGGGCAGGGAATGATGAATCTGATGCCTAATGTTTATACCAAGTCAACAAAGATAGAAGACAACAGCCACAACATGATCAATAACTGCAGGCAGGGGTGCCTGGGTGGCTCGGTTGGTTAAGTGTCCAACTTTGGCTCAGGTCATGATCTCACGGTTCGAGAGTTCGAGCCCCACATCAGGCTCTGTGCTGACAGATCAGAGTGTGAAGCTGGCTTTGGATTCTCTGTCTCCCTCTCTCTCTGCCCCTCCCCCACTCACACTCTGTCTCTGTCTCAAAAATAAATAAACATTAAAAAAATAATAATTGCAGGCAGAAGTAGTCAATGAAATTTAGAAATAATAGAAAAAATTCTCAGACACTTGGCTAACTGCATGTATAAGGAAATACAAAATAATGAGAAACAAGCTAAATATTCAAGCCCTTTGTTATTTTTATCTGTAACAATTAAAATGAAAGCAGAGTGTTAAGGCCAAAGCTGGTACTGTATCTAGTTTGGATTTCAGTCAGTTCAAACCAGAACTGCTAGCCTTAGGGCTACTACCAAAGGGAAAATTATGGTGGACCATTAGCCTATGTGTCATTTTTTTTTTCATGATATTGAAAATTTGGTGACTCTTCTCAATATGAAAAAGAAATATTATCTTTCATTCTGGGAAAATGTTCATGTATTATTTATTATTTCTTCACTTCCATTTTTTTAAAATATTATTTATTTATTTTTGAGAGAGAGAGAGAGAGAGAGATGGCACCAATACAAGTGGGGGAGGTGCAGAGAAAGAGAGGGGGAGAGAGAATCCCAAGCAGGCTCTGCACTACCAGCACAGAGCCCAATGTGGGGCTCAAACTCCTGAACTAGGAGATCATGACTTGAGTTGAAATCAAGAGCCTACAGCTTAACTGACTAAGCCACCTGGGCACGCCCCCCTCCATTTGTTTTTGTGTTTGTTTTTTTAATTTGGAACTTCTACTGGTTGTATTTTGTACTTCTGAGTTGATAAGATAGTTCTCTTCTATTATTCCAATTTTCCTTTTTTTGCCATCCTTATTCTGTAGATTTCCATGCCTATAATCACCAACCTTTTTGTATTTATTTCAGGTATGTTTTCATTTACAAAGGCTCTTATTCTCTGATTGGTTCTTTTCTTTTTTACTGTTTATTTCTTTAATTTTTTTTATTTATTGAGAGAGAGAGACAGAGCACAAGTGGGGGAGGGGCAGAGAAAGGGAGGGAGACACAGCATCTGAAGCAGGCTCCAGGCTCTGAGCTGTCAGCACAGAGCCCGATACAGGGCTCAAACTCACAAACCATGAGATCATGACCTGAGCCGAAGTCAGACGCTTAACTGACGAAGCCAGCCAGGCGCCCCAATGTTTATTTATTTTTGAGAGAAAGAGCATCCACGAGGGAGAGGCAAAGAAAGAGAGAGAGAGGGGGACAGAGGATCTGAAACAGGCTCCGTGCCGACAGCACAGAGTCCGAGGAGGGTTTAGACCACGAGCTATGAGATCATGACCTACACCAACTGAGCCAGCTAGGCACCTCTCTGATTGGTCATTTTATTATTTATTTATTTATTTTTAATTTTTTTTAATGTTTATTTATTTTTGAGAGAAAGAGAGTGTGAGCGGGAGAGGGGCAAAGAGAGAGGGAGACACAGAATCTGAAGCAGGCTTCAGGCTCTGAGCTGTCAGCACAGAGCCCAACATGGGGCTCAAACTCACAGACAGCAAGATCATGACTGGAGATGTAGTCAGTCGCTTAACCTACTGAGCCACCCAGGCAGCCCTGATTGGTCTTTTTAAAAACAGCTTCACCGGGGTACCTGGGTAGCTCAGTTGGTTAAGCATCCAACTTCAGCTCAAGTCATTATATCATGGTTTGTTAGTTCAAGCCCCAAGTCCAGCTCTTTGCTGACAGCTGCTTCAGATTCTGTTATCTCACTCTCCCTCTGTCCCTTACCTGCTCAGGCTCTGTCTCTGTCTCATAAGTAGATAGATAGATAGATAGATAGATAGATAGATAGATAGATAGATAGACAGATAGATAAATCTTGAGATATAATTCACATACCATACAGTTTACTAATTTAAAGTATATAATTCAATAATGTTTAGTATTTTCATAAAGTTGTGTAACCATCACCACAATCTACTTTAGAACATTTTCATCATCCCAAAAGGAAACCTGTTAGCAGTACCTATTAGCAGTCACTCACTATTTGCTCTACAATCACCTAGCCTTAATCAATAAGCAACAACCTACTTTCTGTCTCTATGGATTTGCCTATTATGGACATTTCATATAAATGGAATCATATAATATGTAATCCTTTGTAACTAGCTTCTTTCATTTAGCATAATGTTTTTCAAGATATACCTATATTATGGCATATCAGTACTTCAGTTCTTATTAGACAAAAAATATGTCATTGTATAGATATCACAATTTATTTATCTATTCATCAGTTGATGAACATTTGGGTTATTTCCTCTTTTTGGCCATTAAGAAAAATGTTGCTATGGAGGCGCATGGGTGGCTCAGTCGGTTAAGCGTCCAACTTGAGCTCAGGTCATGATTTCATGGTTCATGGGTTTGAGTCCCACATCGGGCTCTGTGCTGATAGCTCAAGCCTGGAGCCTGCTTCGAATTCTGTGTTTCCCTCTCTCTCTGCTCTTCCCCCACTCACATTCTGTCCCTCTCTCAAAAATAAGTAACATTAAAAAATTAAAAAAGAAAGAAAAATGTTGCTATGAACATTCATGTTTAAGTTTTTGTGTGGACACAAACTTATTTTCCTTTTTCTTAGGTGTATACCTCGGAGTGAAAGTACTGGTTTGACTAGTAACTTTCACCTTCTGAGGAACTACCAGGCTGCTTTCCAAAGTGGATGTAGCATTTTACATTCCCACCAGCAGTTCATCAGTGTTCTAATTTCTCCACATCTTCACCAATACTTGTTATTATCTGTCTTTTGATTATAGCCATGTTTAGGGGTGTGAAGTAATCCTTTTTAAAGTTACATTCTGTTATTTTTTTAATCAAAAAAAATCTTTATCTCTCTTTTAAAGAAATCTTGTTTCTAGCTACATACTTGAACCCTGAATACTGCAGTACCAGGTTCCTTCAAAACCTGGTTTTTCTCAATTCTGTAGGGCAGATAATCTCTTTAAATTTTTTTTTTTAATGTTTATTTATTTTTGAGAGACAGAGAGAGACAGAGCATGGGTAGGGGAGGGGCAGAGAGAGAGAGGGGAAGACACAGAATCCGAAGCAGGCTCCAGGCTCCAAGCTATCAGCACAGAGCCTGACGCGGGGCTCGAACTCACAAGCCGTGAGATCATGACCTGAGCCGAAGTCAGCCACTCAACTGACTAAGCCATTGAGGTGCCCCTTTTTAAATTTTTTAAAAAATGTTTATTTACAGATAATCTCTTTTTTCATCACTATTTCTATCTCTAGACACACTGATACTTATTTCTTTCCATGCACTACATCCTTACTTAAAAGTCTTGTTTGCTTCTATCTTCTTTCCTATACTTTGACTTAATGGACTTACACTTAAAGTCTTTATTGACATGTATATTATGTTTTGAGGACATACATATATTAGGATCATCTAACTATGTTTAATGTTTTCACTTTCATTATGAAGAGTTTAATCAAGTGAAAATTAAGCACAACCATGAAGTTTACATATTAAACACTAATTTTAAACACAGTTCTAATATACAAATTGGTGATACAAAATTCAAATTATTTAAAATATTCTGTTCAACAGACATAATTAAAATCAAAATAAAAAAATTAATATGGCTTTAAAGTGGTTTCATTCTGCTTCTGATGTCATAAACTTACCCCAAATACTTCTAGTTATAAGTTAATCAGGGTTACTACCAATTCCTTAAGTTACTTACCTCTTCTTCTCCTAATGTTACTAGAACTTCTTCATTCAGAGGAACTACTGCAGAAAAAAAAACAGGCCAAAATTATATATATGGTGAGTTAACTCTCAAATATAAAGAATTTGATTTTGTGGCCTCTAAGATATCTCTTTCTCTTTCCTTAATTAACACCTTCACATATATAATCAATACATAATTTTAGACAATATATATAACCAATATATAATTTTAGACAAACATGACATTTATACATTTTTGGGTTTTGTTTTCTAAATCCTCAAAAACAAAATTGGTTAAGCGTCCAACTCTTGACTTAAGCTCAGGTCATGATCTCATGCTTCTTGAGATCATGCCCCGTGTCAGGCTATGCACTGAAAGCACAAAGCCTACTTGGGATTTTCTCTCCCCCTCGCTCTCTCTCTGCCCCTCCCTCACTCAGGCTCACTCTCTCTCTCTCTCTCAAAATAAACTTTAAAAAATTAATAATCTATACTGTTTCCCTAAATATCTCTCTCTGCAATTATATGATCCTACGCATGTATATGTACATGTATATTATCTACACACACACATGCAAGGGTTATTCATTTTGTTATTGTTGGTTTTATGAGAAGGGGATATCATACACATTATTCTTATTTTTACTCAACAAAAAACCCATGGAAATCGTTTCTATCCTGATGTAAGTCTAATCCATAATTTTTAATCACTCCATAATATTCCACAGGGTGAATATACAAAGTGTATTGAGTAATATCAGTACTGATGAAACATTAACTTTGAACCTAACTTTTAGCCACAAAAAACAATGACTGTAGCATTTCTAAATTTATGTCTTTATGTACTAGTGCTTTCATTTGGGGAGGATAAATTCTCAGAAATGGAATTCCATAGAAGGAAAAGCATATTTTGAATTTTAATATAGAATACCAGATACTTTTCTAAAAACTTACTATTAGCAATAAGAAACAGCAAAAGATACAATCAACTCTTCTACAATTTTTGCCAGTTCTTGAGTATCAACTAACATTTCATTTTAATTTTGTATAGCAAAATTTAATCCTTATATTTAGAAAAGTTCAACCTTTGTACTTTAAGTTTACCTTTCCTAATAAAGTACTATTTAAAATTTCTCTAATAAAGGGGCGCCTGGGTGGCGCAGTCGGTTAAGCGTCCGACTTCAGCCAGGTCACGATCTCGCGGTCCGTGGGTTCGAGCCCCGCGTCAGGCTCTGGACTGATGGCTCAGAGCCTGGAGCCTGTTTCCGATTCTGTGTCTCCCTCTCTCTCTGCCCCTCCCCTGTTCATGCTCTGTCTCTCTCTGTCCCACAAATAAATAAACGTTGGAAAAAAATTTAAAAATATAAATAAATAAATAAAATAAAATAAAATTTCTCTAATAATATGCTACTGAAAACTTTCTAATCTATCTACTATTCTACAGGGTCTTCTGACAGGAAAGAGCTTACGACACGTGCTTCATAGGACATATATTAGAACTGATTACTGGCAGCCCCAGGATGGCTCCCAAATCATTTCAATAAATGCAATGAGAAGGATTCTAAGAATGTAAAGTTAATAATCTCCTTCTTGTCCACTGTGGCCATGAGTAGTATTTCAATATTGATTCACATAATTATTTAAGCCCATACAATATATAGCAGCTTCTAAGAATATAAAGATATTTTAAATCCTTTCAGTGGGGCAGTCTATGGGACTGGCAACCTTAAGCAAAGTGGTTATTTGACCTGTGGATCAGCCTGTGTGTTTGGTGTTACCAGCACAAAATGTGCACATAAGGGATGATGATAAGAAAAACAAAAATAGAAAATTCCCTGATATATAGCATCAAAATGAATGAAATACTTTGGAATAAATTTAACCTAAGAGGCAAAAGACTGTGATGAAAACTACAAAACTACAAAGCAGCACAGCACAGAGCCTGCTTCCCTCTGTCTCCTTCTCTCTCTGCACCTCACCTGGTCACACTCTCTCTCTCAAAAATAAATAGACATTTAAAAAAATATCTTCAACAAGATGTAAGAAAGACTATTATAATAAACTAGTGGATTGGTAATGAAGGCCTAAAGTAAATGTGTGGCAGTAGGGTTCAATATTTCATGATTGGCTATATGCGATACATGAAAAAAGAAGAACCTAGAAGGGCTCTTAAGTTTATACCTGATCAAATAAATTCCATTCAATGTATCAGAGAATGGAGATCAATTCATAAATCTCAGGTATCTATAGAATATTTTGGAAAAGATAACTAGAAAGTAGAGAGATACGTTAGTGTGATGTTACAAACAAGTCTGGCTTGGATACATAGATTTGGAAGCTGTTACAAAAATTGTGTCCTCCTCCTCCCCACCAAAATTCATATTTTGAAGTTCTAATCCTCAGTACCTTAAAATGTGCCTGTATTTGGAATTGGGTCTTTAAAAATGTGATTCTGTTAAAATGAGACCATTAGGGTGAGCCCTATTCCATTACGACTGGCATCTTTATAGAAAGAGATTAGGATACAGACAGGCGACCATGTGAAGACACAGGGAGAAGATGACCATCTACAAGCCAAAAAGAGAGGCTTCTGAAGAAATCAACCTTGCCAACACCTTGATCTTGGACTTCTAGCCTCCAGAATTGTGAAAAAATTAATTTCTTTTGTGTAAGCAACCCAGTCCATAGTACTTTGTTATGGCAGCTCTAGCAAACTTATACAGAAGTCATTAATACAGGTATAACATAAAAACAAAAGCAGAAAATATAATCCTGGAGTAGCATGTAGAATAGGAAGTTAAAATTGCTGAGCCCAGCCCTCCAAAAAAATAGCAAATTTTAACAGCAGAGTATGAACAGCGTTTGAGATGCTCAATATAATGCTGAGGAGGCAACAGAATATAGTTTAATGCAATTAAAAAATAGATTATATATGTACATATCAAGTGCTAAAATTAAAAAGACTACCATGTGATAATAAAGATGTGGAACAGTGGTGGGCATGAATATAGTAGTTAAAACCAAGAATGTAGATGAAATTATCTCGAAAGAGAATGAATAGAAGAATCACAACAACTGGGATAGAGAACAGTAAGCCTACAAAGGAGACTAAAAAGGGAAGTGGGAGGAGCTAAAGGAAAGGTGGCAAATGGGCCGGAGAAAGAAGGGAGATGTTAAAAGAAAGAGGATACAATCCATATAGAATACCAAATACACACATATATGTGGCACAGAGAAAAGTAAGCTTTCCTAATAAAAAAGATCTCCTCGCTGGGTATTTTAACTGCAGGTATTTAAGCCATTTTCTATTTCTTGACTAAAGGGAAATATATAGCTGGTCCCCATTGGACAGGTCACAAGGCAACATACAATCCATGTGGCCCTTATATAATAAATAAGTATCTAAAATAACTTTTCTCTTCCACTAGGTATGTTTCATTCATTAAGAAACAATTTACAGTTTCTATTGCGCGTGTGGCATAGTATCTATGATGATCAAATGATGGTTATAATAAGGTCTCCATAATTTAAGATTATTATATCAAACAAATATATTCATCTATAATACCAAAATAAGCACAAAATAATGTATACAAATGAAAGAAAAGTTTAGGCAATTTCAACAAGGCTAGATAGACCTTGAAATTATCCTTAAATTAATTTGCCATTAATTTGTTTAAAAAAATATAAACCTAAAAATAAGAACCTTACTTTCAGGATTTTCTTTCTGCCATTGACTGAGTTCAGCAGTCAAACATTTCACTTGCATAATTAATAATGACAGCTATAAAAAAAAAATCATAAAACAAAGTCATTTCTTACAGAATATTTATAGATATTCATGAAAGTGTATACATTCTTAATACTTTAACACAAATTCCTAACATAAATGGCTAACATAAGAGCCATCCAAATTATAAAAAACTGACACTCCAAACACAATCCTGCTTTAAACCATACTAATTATAGCTCAAGTCTTAAGAAGTTTTCAATTCTACTTTACCACTCAACCTAAAATAAAAAGACCTAACTATATTACTTTTATTTCCTAAATACTACTATAAAAATATAGGGGCACCTGTCTGGCTCAGTCAGTGGAGCATGGGACTCTTGACCCTGGGGTTGTGAATTTGAGCCCCATGTTGGGTACAGAGATTACTTAAAAATAAAATCTTTAAGAACATAAGATGGTATTTCTTGCCAATAATTTTTAGATAAACTTGCTTTAGGGGCACCTAACACAAAGTAGGACAACATGTGTTCTAATTATTAATAAGGTATCTTAATTGCAATTATTCACTAGCTGGCTCCATCCATAGTGCATGCAACTTTTATCTTGGGGTCATGAGTTTGAACCCCATGGTGGGAGTAGGGTTTACTTTAAAAAAGATAAATTTGCTTTAAAGATGCTCTTTAAAATTAATAGGTATGCAGATAAGAGTAAACAAAGCAAGCCTGAGATTATTTAAAGATTTGCTTTCAAAGTTGGCTCTTGACTGGCATCTGGAACTTGTATTTTGAGATCATTCCCACCAACCTGTTAAGAGTGACTCATTGTGTCTAAACTGTTTTTGTAAGGAATATGACTGAAGCTGAACACCTGCTTTCCTTCTGGAAGTCTGGTATTTTGATAACTGCTAGGCAGAGGGTGTCTATGTGACTAGCTCTCACAAAACACCTTGGTCGCTGAGTCTAATGAGGTTCCATGGCAGAAAACATTTCACACAGTCACAACTCCTTGGGGGAATCAAGCATATCTTGGATGACTCCAATAAAAGAGGACTCCTGAAAGCTTGTATCTGGTTTCCTCTGGACCTCACCCCATGGTCCTTTTCACTTTGCTGATTTTACTCTGTATCCTTTTAACATAGTATATCTCAGCCATGAATATAGTACACACTGAGTTTTGTGAGTCCTCCTATGAGTTACTGTGAGTCCTGTGAATTACTCCTGAAAGTAATCTGGGGAACCCTCAACACAATAGGAGAAGATATATTTTTTAAGTTTATTTATTTATTTTTGAGAGAGAGAGAGGGAGAGACAATCCCTAGCTGGCTCCACGCTGTCAGTGCAGAACCCAACACGGGGCTCAATCTTACGAATTGTGAGATCATGGCATGAGCCGAAATCAAGAGTCGAACATGTAACCAACTGAACCACCCAGGTGCCCCAATAGAAGATATTTTGTGGATCCCTCAGATAATGTTATTATTGACTATCTCAGGATCCTGATTCTTTACAACTATATAACCACTTCACCAAAATCAGTGTTTGTTTGGTTCACTGCACAAAAAATCATTCAGGAAACTTACAGGTCCAATCCCTAGTGATTCTGATTCACTAGGTCTCAATTTCTACGATATAAGAACCACATTTCCCAAGAAAACCAGATGATAATTTATTTACTGTATAATGCTGTTTCAAATACAATATTCAGTTTTATACTTTATAACAGAACTCTGCATTTATTGATAAATGCAAATTTTTTTAAATAAAAGATGGCTTAATTCTTGATTAGAAATTTTTACATGGAAGACCTGACCTGATATGATAGGCACTTCCAAAAGTGACACATTAGTTTTTCCTTCTTTTTCTATCTCTCTTATTCTCATTTTTATTCAGTATTATTATGCTCATAGATTTTTATTTTTATTATTGTTATAATCAATCAAGGCCATTATTCCTTTTCAAATGATATCAAACTTGGTGTTTTTGTGAACAGTGCCTAAATCTTTATTTTTCATAATCTATATTTTTTTCAAATTAGTTTTACACTGAATGACACAAAAGGAAACTTAAATTGCTAATAGTTCACATGTAAGCTTGATTATAATCTGAATGAAAAATAAGTAGGAAGAAAAAGGCCCTCAAAAAAGCTTCTGTATTACATCTCGCTCTGTGAAACGGCTCTGCTTCTGACTTCAATTGTCTGCTGCTCTAATAGGCCATTAAGTGCATGAACCCCCAACTGCAGCTTACTGGTGGCAGGCGCGCGCGCACACACACACACACACACACACACACACACACACACACAGACCTTCCTCACCTGCTGCCCTTGTAACAAAATGAACTGGTTTTTAAAAGTAAAGTGCATGATTTGGAACTCAGGAGTACTTTCAATTAGTTCTTACACTGTCTGACATGCTCCTACAAGTTTTAGAAAACTTTCTTTAGAATCATTTGTATATTTGACTTTGTTCTTTAGAATTATCACTAAAACTTCTAATTTTTTATAATGTCAAATACATCTAAGTTTTCTTTTATACTTTCTTGGTTTCTACTTTTAGCCAAGAAGTTTCTCCTGTCCCTAGATGGCACAAATAGTCTCCTAACTTTTCTTATAAGACTTCTATGGCAATCTATCTAGAATATATGTTTATGTAATGAAAGACAAAGCTCCAATTTTATTTTCTTCCAAACGGATAACTAGTTGTACCACTATTACTTATTAACAATTCATCCTTTTCCACAAATGGGCACTATCATCTTTGTCATATTTTAAATTCTTAATCTGTTGCATTCTTCCTTTGGTATATTCCTAAACCAATTCTTTAGGGCTCTATTAAAATAGATATCTTAATCTTTGTTTCAGCATCAGTGAAGTCAGTTAAGGTTCTACACATATAGTAAAAAAAAAAAAAAGAAAACAAACTGGCTACTGTACCTAACACAAAGTAGGACAACATGTGTTCTAATTATTAATAAGGTATCTTAATTGCAATTATTCACTCAACAGTTAAATATATGTGTAACTGTTAAGAGATAAATAATAAAGAAAATATTCCTTATTTAAATATATTTATTTAGAGTAAATATATATAGTAAATACAATATATTTATAATAGTTCATTCAAAAAGTATTTAGAATACTTCTCTTAAATCAGAAAGAATATTTTCCAAATGATTAAGCATATGGGTATCAACAAAGCTATTATATGTGGGTTAATATAGACAAATAATATTCTTATCCAAAACACAATACATTAAACTTAACTATTTTTAGGAAGAAAAAAAAGGATTCATACCTGAGCATTTGAATCAGTGAGTGTCTCAGTTCCAACAAGTGATAATTTTTTCTGACACTTCATTTAAAAAGTAAATAAAACAACAAAAAAAAGCAAGTAAATAAAAATGATTCACATACTATAACCTTTTATATATAACAAACAACTCCCTTTCTTTTATATCAATGTAATATTATACAAATATCTGATTTAAGAGAAGAGTTTAAGTTCCTCACTTAAAAAAAAATGTTTATTTACTTATTTGAGAGAGATTGTATGCATGAGCCAGAGAGAGGAGGGAGAGAGAGACAGAGACAGAGAAAGACAGAGAATCCCAAGCAGGAACAGGGCTCAACGTCATGATCAATCGCAGTATCATGACCTAAGCCAATATCAACAGTCTGAGGTTTAACCAACTGAGTCACCAGGCACCTCAAGTTCCTGACTTTACAGGCAAGAGGATCATGAAGGCATCCAAACAGGTCTCACGGTCAATATATCAAAAGTAAAAGGGGATATTAGATATTCTATATTCTGTATAGAATGAAATAATGAGCATAAGAAATAAGGACAAAAAAATACAAAGATAGCTAGGGTAAATTAGAAGGTAGGTAACGGGAAAATAGGAAATAAGAGAACAGGAAGGAAAGCACCATAGAAAAACAACAAAAGAGATAAGAAAATGGTTAAGATCATAGGAAAATAAAGCCTTCAGGAGACATCATTTTTGTTCCATTCAAAAAAAATCTACAACTATTAACAGTGATTATATGATTGAAAATATGGGTAATTTAAATTTTACTTGTGTACTTATTTCTAGTTGCAGTATCTTTTTAAAAAATTATTTTTAAATTCAAATTTCTATACTGAAAAAATGTCAAAAGCATAAAAAGGAATTATTTAAATTATCTTGAAAATACACTATCATCAGAGTACCAAGGATTTACATTAAAAAGTAATTTTAAAAAAGAAAAAAGGGGACAAAAAACAAATAATAACCTGCCTTAATCTAAAATCTTACTGCAAAGAATGGGATAAGAAAAGTTTGCGGCCTGGTTCACACGTTATGCTATTTTGAGTAGAAAAAACTTTTACCAACACACAGTAGTGTACCAGAAGTGATACTCACTAACTCAACATTTCAAAGACAACATTTTCTATATTAATTCATATTTTCACCCAAACTCCATAATTATGTGTCCTCACCACTTCTCTACTCTCTATCTTAGGAAATAACCCGACCAACCTCCTAGTGGCCCAAACCAGAAACCTGAAAGTATTCATAATTTCCCTCCATTTCACAACAATTAAGTTCCACTCATTTTGGCCCTATCTCCTTAGTATCTCCTAAGTCCTCCTTCTATATGCAGTGATAGGATATGGCCCTACAGTACTTCTTATCAGGATTAGTAAGTACTAGAGCCTCCTAAATGCTTCTTCTATCTGCAGTCTCAATCTTCTATATTCCATTGTCTTCAAAACAACCAAGCAATTTTCCCAAACTGCATCTTTTCCCAAAGATTCATGTTTATAATCCTTTAATTGCTCCCCACAGTACAAACTAAACAAAATCCTTCATGTTCTTGCTCCTAATTATATTTCCAGCCTCACTCCACAGGTCAATCTCCTCCGAATGTACGAAGCCATAATATTCTACCTAAAGTTCTCTAAACTCTTCCAACCTTACATATTTTGTTCCTTCTGCTTTATATACCTCTCCTACTTTCAGAAGCTAATTTCTATTTATCCTTTAGAAATTAATTCAGTTATTACTGCCTTTAGAAAGCTATCCTTGACCCTTTCTATCTAGGTTTACTACTCGTTTTAAGTAGTCTTTGTATTTCCCCCACAATACTTCTAACATAAAAGCAATGGTCTCTATTACATGACAATCTCCTTGAGGGCAGGGATTGCCATAAATGTTTCTCTTTCTAGACCTCACCTGGCATAAAGTTTCTTGAATAAATGCTTACAGGTTTAAAAGCTATATAAATTTTTACTGTATAATATAACAGCTTTCAGGACCCAACATAATTATTTTTCTTAAGTCTATTATTGAAATGGAAAGAAATCTTATAGTAATTAATATATATATCACTTTGACCTCTTGGTACTTACTTCTCCCATGTCTTTCCACATTTCGTCACATTCCTTAATAAGTTCTTCTTCAGCATTTGTAACATCTTCCATATCTGTACTACTATCTGGGTCTAGATCTTGCTGATTCACTGACATGTGCCTTGTGATTTTTTTAGCCTTATAAGAAAAACTGAAGTAAAAATATTTATTCATTTAACAATAATTTCTTGAACACCTATCACCTGCCAGATAGTAAGCCAGTTATATAAGTGGAAATATATAATATATATATATATATATATATATATATATATATATATATATATAAATTTATAAGTGGAAATAATTTATGTAGGGAAGCAAGACAGGGAATAAAATAGGACATGCTTGGGTAGGGGTAATGTAATTTCACATAATGTGGTCATTTAAGGTCATTGAGAAGTTAACGATTGAGCAAAAAACATGAAGGAGATAAGAAAGTGAGACATGGGGATATTTAGAGGAAAAGGCTCCAGGCAGGGAATTGCAAGTGCAAAGGCCCCGGGGCAGGAGTATGATGGTCATGTTCCTAGAGCAGTAAAGCAGCCAGTGTGATTGGAGCAAAGTAAGGCAGAGAACACAAGATGAGGTTGAGAGATTTAGGAATTAGATTATGTGGGCTTTCTAGGCTATTTTAAGGACTTCAGCTGAGATGATAAATGATTAAAGGGTTTTCAATGGAAAAATGACATAAGTTGAATTATATTTTAACAGCACAACTCTGGTTAACAACAAGCAATAAGGACAGAAACAGGAAAGTCAGTTAGAAAGCTATTGCAATGATCCAAGCAATTTTTGTTATTAAAAAAGTTTAGGTAAGCAAATGGAAAGATGGAGCTGCCAGTTGGGTACTGAGATAGTGAAGACAGTGGAAGAAACAGAAGCAGCTAGATATGAGAAGGTAATGATTAAAAATTCAATTTTGTACTTGCTAAATATAAGGTGTCTATTAGTGCAGATGCTGATTAAGCAATTGAATGTACATGTATGGAGTTCAAGGGAAAGTTTTGAGCTAGAATTTGAGTCATCACCATACAAGATATGTAAAGCCACAAGGCTAGGTGAGATCACAAAAGCAAGAGCATACAGACAGAAATGAGAAGAGGTCCAGACCTGGAAAGAATAATAAACAGGAACCACTGAAAGAGTCTGAGAAGGAGCGCTCAATAATAAGGTGAAAAGAAAATTAAGAGTATGATAACCTGAAATTCAAAGTAAGAAAGTATTAAAGAAAGGAGTGATGAAGTATCAAATACCAGAGATGGGTCAAGTATGATAAAAACAGAGAACTGACAATTTACTTAGTAATATGGATAAAGGACTGTATTTTCCAAAAAGAATAACAGCCATATTCCAGGTTATTACTCCCTGTCCAGAGGCAGAGACTATCCTCATCATGAACCTGAGTATGACTTTCTAACTGCCTTTATGAATAGAATATAATGGAAGTGACTTCCAAAACTAAGTCATAAAAGGCCATAGCACTTACACCTCTGTCTCAGAACATTCACCCTTATAAACCAGCAACCATGCTGTGAAGAAGCCTGGTACAAATGTTTGTTTGTTTGTTTGTTTGTTTGTTTGTTTTTTAATGTTTTTGAGAGCAAGTGAGCACATGTGAATGGGGAGGGGCAGAGAGACAGACAGACAGACAGACAGAGGATCTGAAGTGGGCTCCCCCTGACAGCAGAGAGCACAGAGTGGGGCTCGAATTCACAAACTGGGAGATCATGACCTGAGCTGAAGTCATACGCTTAACTGACTGAGCCACCCAGGCACCCCAAACTGGCACAAATGAAGAGACTAATGGTGAAGCCCACAGAAAGGAACTGAGGTTCCCAGCCAAAAGCTAGCATCAACAATTAGACATGCACATGAACATTCTGATGATTCAGCCCTCAGACTTTGAGACTTCTAGACAAGGGCATAGAAATTGCAGAGCAATTGACAAGTTGTCCTACTATATCCTGTCTGAATTCTTGATGCAAAGAACTGCTGAACATAATAAACCTCTAAGTCTTAGGATAATTTATCACAATTTCAATGGAATAAATACACAAAACTGGAGGCCTTTATAAGGGAGTTTCAGTAGAATGGTGGGAGTAAAAGCATGAATGGAGTGTATTCAAGAGAGAACAGAAGGCAAGGAACTGTACATACCTAGTAATATAAAATATTTTCAACAATTTTTTTCTCTAAAGGAAAACAGCTGGAGGGTGATATGGGGTCAAGAAAGACTTTTTTTTAAGCCAGGAGAAAACAGAGCACTTAAATGACACAGAAGGAAATATTGCAGGAGTTGCAAGAGAAAAAGAATGGAATTTAATACCTAACTAGAGAGACTAATTTAAGATAGAAGTCTATATAGGGGCACCTGGGTGGCTCAGTCAGTTAAGCGTCCGACTTTGGCTCAGGTCATGATATCACAGTTCGTGGGTTTGACCCCCATATTGGACTCTGTGCTGACAGCTTAGAGCCTGGAGCCCGTTTTGGATTCTGTGTCTCCCTCTCTCTCTGCCTCTCTCTCTCAAAAATAAACATTAAAGAAAAGAGATAGAAGTATACATAGTTCATCCATTTTAATGGAAATGTAGGAGGATTGCAAGCAGGTGAGTAGATGTGTTGATAGGATTTTATGGAAGTTCTATTTGGACTGCTTCTCTTTTCTCAGGGAAATGTTAACTAAGGTCATCAGCTGTGAATGAGAATGGGGAAAAGCACAGGAGGTTTAAGAAATACATTAAGAGGGGCGCCTGGGTGGCTCAGTTGGTTAAGCATCCAACTTCGGCTCAGGTCATGATCTCACAGTTCCTGAGATCGAGCCCCACGTCAGGCTCTGTGCTCACAACTCAAAGCCTGGAGCCTGCTTCAGATTCTGTGTCCCCTTCTCTCTCTGCCCCATCCCCACTCATGCTCTGTCTCTATCTCTGTCTTAAAGTAAATAAAACATTTAAAAAAAAAAGAAATACATTAAGAAATGTATGAAACAGCGGCACCTGGGTGGCTCAGTTGGTTAAGCATCTGACTTTGGCTCAGGTCATGATCTCATAGCTCGTGAGTTCGAGCCCCCATTGGGCTCTGTGCTGACAGCTCAGAGCCTGGAGCCTGCTTCAGATTCTGTGTCTCCCTCTCTCTCTGCCCCTCCTCAGCTCATGCTCTGTCTCTCTCTCTCTCAAAAATACATAAACATTCAATGTTTATAGCAGCACTCTCAACAATAGCCAAATTATGGAAAGAGCCTAAATGTCCACCAACTGATGAATGGATAAAGAAATTGTGGTTTATATACACAATGGAGTACTACGTGGCAATGAGAACGAATGAAATATGGCCCTTTGTAGCAACATGGATGGAACTGGAGAGTGTGATGCTAAGTGAAATAAGCCATACAGAGAAAGACAGATACCATATGGCTTCACTCTCATGTGGATCCTGAGAAACTTAACAGAAACCCATGGGGGAGGGGAAGGGAAAAAAAAAGAGGTTAGAGTGGAAGAGAGCCAAAGCATAAGAGACTCTTAAAAACTAAGAACAAACTGAGGGTTGATGGGGGTGGGAGGGAGGCGAGGGTGGGTAATGGGTATTGAGGAGGGCGCCTTTTGGAATGAGCACTGGGTGTTGTATGGAAACCAATTTGACAATAAACTTCATATATTGAAAAATAAAATAAAATGAAATAAAATAAAATAAACACATAAACATTTAAAAAAATGTTTTTAAATGTATGAAATAGATATATAAGAGAACAGGAGAGGATAAAATAGTAGGATAACTTGAGATTAAATGTCCACTTGAGACTATTAAATACCCACTAGCGAATATGTCATTAATTTAAAATGGAATTAGAACATGGTTATATATTTTCTTCTACAGTGTAGCAGCATAGGTACAAAGACCAAGTGAAAAAATGATAGTCTTTGACGTATGACCACAGGAATGAGTAACTACTAGAAGATAGAGAATATAATCACTAAAGAAAAAGAGGTCAAGAAAAAGGGAGGCCATATGTGGATATTAAAATCACCATGAAGTATGACAGTAGTGCTGCAGAGGGCTGCAGTGAGCCAGAAGCTAAAAATCTTCAAGAAATGAAGGAGCATGATATAATCTTGGGAGATGACCGCTGCAAGGAGTGGTAGGTAGTAGTAGACTCTGATGGCATGAAATGCAAAGTTGAGACAATTTTAAGGAAGTAGACAGACCAAAAAAAGAATAAAGATGTCTACCCCACAACACTAAATGCAAACCAGAACAGCCCACTCCCCCAAAACACTTTTATTCATAAGAAACTTAAGTTTTTTATTCTACTTAATCAAGGTCTCATCAAGAGAGATTTTAAAGAAACTTGGGGAGATACGCCATGTTCAGAAATTAAATGACTCCATACTGTAAAGATGTTAATTCCTCCTAAGTTGATCTATTGAATCTTAATCAAAATTCTAAAAGTATTTGGGATGCCTGGATGGGCTCAGTTGGTTAAGTGTCTAACTTGATTTTGGCTCAGGTCATGATTTCATGGTTCATGAGTTTGAGCCCTGCATTGGGATCTGTGCTGACAGCTCAGTGCATGCTTGGGATTCTCTCTCTCCCTCTCTCTCTGTCTCTCACTCTCAAAATAAATAAATAAATAAACTTAAAAAAAAAAAAGTTCTAAAAGTTTCTATTTTTGTGGCACTTGACAAGCAAATTCTAAACTTTATATGGAAGGGCAAGGGGCCAAAAAACAGCCAAGACCCTCATGAAGAAGATGAGAAAACTTGCCTTACCACACATTAAACTTATTAAAAAACTATACTAATTTTTATAGCGTGGAATTAGCACATGGATAGGCAAACTGAACAGTGGAACATAAACACATAAAAGCCTTTCTGGATTCACACATTTATGGACCTATGATATAGAACACAGGTGGCAATGCAAATTAAGGGGATATAAGAACAATCCAAATAGGAGCATATTTTATAAACTATATTGCATTTTTTCCCCAGGTATAATTTGGTCCTTCATAGAACTTCCTCATTTTTTTTTTTAATTAACTGCAGAGTATTTGGGTGGAGGGGAGGGAAAAGGTGGGTTAAGCCTAGATATACACCTCAATCTTTACATGATCCCTACATCCCTCAAAAATTCCAGAAACAGAAATGATAGAGCAGAACATAAAGAAAACATGGAGACATTTTTTTTGCTTGGATTGGGAAAGCATTTCTAACAAAACTAAATAAAATCTCCATAAATTTTTTAAAAATTCTGCAGGTACAAAGATATCATTAAAAAATTAAAAAATAATCTAACACCTCCTTACTAAGACACCACACTGTATTTTCTCTCACTGCACTGAGTAATAAACCCAAGTTCTTCAATATCTCACCCCCCAAAAAAAGCTAAAATGTAAAACCTCAAAATTTAAAGAAAATATTTGTAACATACATGGCACTCAAGACCTAATTTTCTTAATGTATAATGAATGCCTACAAATATGAAAAAAAAAATCCAATAACCAACCATAAAAAAGAAAACTAATTTAAAAAAGTGATCACCATAAAAGTCAGGATATCAATGCTTCTGGAGGGAGAGAAGAAGGCAGGAGAAAGAACTTTGATTAGGATGGGCCAAATGAGAAACTTTTGAGATGATTATCAAAGTTTTATTTCTTGATCTACATGGTGATAAAGGTGTCCACCTTATAATAATTTATGGGATTTACATTTATTTTTATATGGTTTTTTTGATATCTATATTTTATTTTGCAATAAAAAGCTAAATGACAGAAACAATCCAAGAGAAATGAGCAAAGGACAAAAATGGGAAATTTTTTAAATTTTTTTTTTTCAACGTTTATTTATTTTTGGGACAGAGAGAGACAGAGCATGAACGGGGGAGGGGCAGAGAGAGAGGGAGACACAGAATCGGAAACAGGCTCCAGGCTCTGAGCCATCAGCCCAGAGCCTGAGGCGGGGCTCGAACTCACGGACCGCGAGATCGTGACCTGGCTGAAGTCGGACGCTTAACCGACTGCGCCACCCAGGCGCCCCCAAAAATGGGAAATTTTTAAAAATGAGAAATATCCTTTATATATAGAAAAATGCATTTTTAACCTTACTTATAAGTCATAAAAATGAAAATTAAACAAAAGCTATTTTTCATCCGGACTAGCAATAATGAAAAATTTAATAATAAACAATAATGAGAAGAATATAGAACAAGAGGCATACACTATTCACAAGAGGCATGCACTGTTCATAAACTAATCACTTTGTAAGATAATAAACAACAGCCATTAAAATTTTAAATACATTTAACTTCTGACCCAGAAATTCTATTTCTAGGAATAATACTATAGATAGATATATTTGCTTTAGTCTACACAGGAATGCATACTACAGCATTACTCAAAAAAACTTTGTGTGAACTCTACAATCAAACTGTCTAGGTTTAAATCCCGGCTTCAATACTTACAAGCTGTGTGACCTTGGGCAAGGCACTTAAACTGTCTCTGCCTCAGTTTCCTTACCTGTAAAATGAAGACAATAACATTACCCCATAAAGTTGTTATGACAATTAAATGAGTTAGTATATATAAAGTTCTTAGAACTGTGCTTAGCATATGAAGTTATATCATTATTAGCTATTAACATTACTATTAACAATCTGAAGTCAGCTAGTAAAAGACTAGCTAAATACCTTCAGCCTTGTACAAAAATGTTTACACTGTTTATGTTATGGGTAAGGCTTTATATCAAAAGTAGTCTATTAGTAAAGCTTTGGGGAGGATCCTAAGTTATAGGCTGATTTTCCAATGAAGAGGGGAGATGTGCCCCTAACCACTCTGCTCACCCCTTGTTCAAAGGTCAACTATATAGTGTTGTATATGAATTATCCCTCAGTTTTAAAAGAGGGGGGGAGACAGTAAACGTTATGTGGTTTTTACCATAATAAGTTTTTCTTTCTTTCTTTCCCTTTTTTTTTTTTTTTTTTTTTTTTTTTTTTAAAGAAGAGAGCTGTCGAGAAGGCGGCTAAGACATGAAAGCGCAGACCAGGACGATGGCAGCAGGGGGAATGATCCTACCATGTACCCTTGGGTTTCTTGGCCTGCCTAGTTGGTTCGTTCTCTCTCTTTCTCTCTTTCCTTCGTTCTTTCTCTCTCTCTCTCTCCCTCTCCCTCCCTAAGAAAACAGTAAGAAGCGCCCACCACCTCTTTCTCGTTTGGGAGAATCAAGAAACTCAGGGAAGAAAACAGTTCCGTCAGCACCTGAAGGGAGGCCCTCAAGTTAGATAGTTCCCTCAGTTCCCTGCCCCTCTTGTCATTTCCCCCTAACCCGCTGGGTTCTAGAGCGGGAGAAGAGCGGGTCACAGGGACTGGCGGGACGTCCGGTATCCAGTTCCCGTGAGCTTCAGGGTCCCACCATCGGCGCTACAGTTCCATACCCTGGGAGCCTTCCAAGTGTCTACCTTTAAGGCGCTCTCCCTTACCCACCTCTTAACCACCACACAGCCACGGACTGCAGGCCACCTCAGCCTGGCTCAGACAGGACTTCCCGGCCTAGGGCCCCGAGCGCGCGCTGCTTGCTGATTGGATCTGCTCCTACGCACCCCAGCCAATCCCGAAACTCGCTCTGCCACTGACGTGCAGTCCGCGCCGCTTTGCGGATTGGTAGGGGAGCTGTGTCGTGTCGCGCCTTGTTTGACGACTCTGGCAATATGGCGTCGGAGGGTGGTAGCGATTCACAGCTGAGAAGAAGAAGGCGCCGGGACACGGGGGAGCCGGAAAAAACAGAACTCGGCGAAAGAGAGCTGACAGTGGTTGTGGCTGTGGCCCAAGAGAACGAAGAGGAAAATGAAGAGCGCTGGGTTGGGCCCTTACCTGTAGAGGCGACATTGGCCAAGAAGAGGAAAGGTAGCTACAGCGATAGACACAGGGCGAGTTGGAATCTGCGTCCCCAGACTGGGAAATTTCAAACCAGACTCAAAAATCAGATGGTGTGTGCTTGCGGGGTTTTCTGCTCTCAGAACAGAGGGTCAGCTTCTGTTTTCTGGTCATTCTCTACTAGCACGGTCTCCCCGAAATAATGATTTGGGCTGAATACAGCGTCTTTTTGCTACTATCTAACAATGTTAGTCACAGATGTGTTATAGGAACGTGTTCTAATAGATGCTAAAGCTAACTTATACTACTACCTATTATGTGCTAAGCGCCTCTCATTTAACCCCTATAGCGGGCGCATTAGGTTGGAATTTCTGTCTCCGGTTTATTAAACGTCAAAGAGTTCAGTTCTCTTGAAAGCTTTTATTTCAGGAGTGCACTTAGTCCCTTGGGGCACGCGGGGACCGAGGGCGAGATGGCGGTGCCTATTTAGAATCGTAAAGAGTAGGTAAAGATCATTTTAATCCTGTCTTCTTCGAATAATGAGTTTCTGACCTAGGAAAGTTACAGAAGTTTACTGGATAACAAATTTTTCGGCTAAAACCCGCGGTCTGTGGTTTTCAAGCCACACGCAGGAGATGCCAAGGCTTGAAGTATTTTCCAACTTTCGTGGAATAGTGACCAAGTTTTATTAAATAAAAAGGGTAGGGAAGGAAGTTAAGTTTTTCTTATTTTCAAAAGTTGTTCTATAAAATGTCTTCCTTGGTGTAAAACCATTAAAATACGATTTTTCTGAAAGGTCAAATCTTTATCACTCTCTCTGCTTCAAACTCTTCAGTGATTTCTCATTTTAAAAACAAAGTCCAAACTCCGTATCATGGCATACAAGTTCCTTCATGATGTGATCTCTCCTTACCTCACCAGCACATTTCCATTGCTTCTGTTTCCTAACCCTGTCTTCTTTAGGCTGTACTCTAGCCATATTAAAACACTTGAGAATGGGGTATGCTCTTTTTCTTCTTTGGATGCCTGCCAGGGTATGGTGTATACCTGAAATAATTTCCCACACTCCTTTTCCGGTGGCTAACTGTTGTCCAACTTGAGCACTCACCTCCAACTATCGCCTCCTCTGGGAAGCCTGTCGTTTCTCCAGTGGGCTGGGTTTCTAAAGAACATTGATCATAACTCCGAGGTAATTTTGAACACCTGAGTTTACAGGTAGCTTTCAAATTTTATGTATCCAAATTTTGAAGAAGCTACTTTTTTGAACATTGTACATTGACACCCATAAAGTGTTATCTTTTTTACAGTTAGGTCTTTCTGTTAAATGTTTCCATAGCAACTTCTTCATTGCACTTGCTGCATTTTATAATTGTGTATTAAGTCTGTGATCGATTAATATTTGTCACCACTGCTAAGACTGTAAGCTTATAAGAGCAAAGACCATGACTGCTTTGCTCCACTGCTTTGCACGTAGCAAGTGTTCAATAAGTATTTATTGAGTGAATGAATATTACAAGTTAATGCTCTTATAGTTGTAATAGAATATGTTTGCATATTCTATTCCTTTTTTATGGAAACATAAAAAATATCAAAGTGCTGATATTAGTATTAAGAGACAAAAATCTTACAAACTTAATACAATTGAGACAGATACAGCAATAATTAGGCGTGAAAATGTTTATAATTAAGTAGATGCTTATTGTATTTAAGCCAGTCAATAGTGTATTCAGTTTGAAGAAAAAAACTGAAATTTATAATTTTTTAATGTTTCTTTATTTTTGAGAGAGTGGGGGAGGGGCATAGAGAGATGGATACCCAGAATCCAAAGCAGGCTCCAGCCTCTGAGCTGTCAGCAGAGAGCCTGATGTGCTTGAATGTACTCACTGTGAGATCATGACCTGAGCCAAAGTCAGATGCTTAACTGACTGAGCCACACAGGCACCCTGAAAAAAACTGAAATTTAAAAACATGTCTGAAATGTTAGGGGCACCTGGATGGCTCGGTCGGTTGGGCGTTCAACTTCGGTTCAGGTAATGATCTTGCAGTTTGTGAGTTCGAGCCCCGCATCAGGCTCTGTGCTAACAGCTCAGAGCCTGGAGCCTCATTCAAATTCTGTGTCTCCTCCTCTCTCTGCCCCTCCCATGCTCATGCTCTGCCTGTCTCTATCTCTCAATAATAAATAAACATTAAAAAATTTTTTTAAATAATTAAAAATTAAAAAATAAAAACATGTATGAAATGTTAGAAAAATAATCATTGAAGATTTTGTCTAAAAAGGAGTTTGAGGCACCTGGCTGGCTCAGTCACTAGAGCATAATAAAATTTATTAATTAAAAAAAAATTTTTTTAATGTCTATTTTTGAGGCAGAGAGAGAGACAGACCAATCGTGAATGGGGGAGAGACAGAGAGAGAGGAAGACAGAATTTGAAGCAGTCTGCAGGCTCTGAGCTGTCAGCAGAGAGCCCACCGTGAGGATCGAGCTCACAAACTGCGAAATCCTGACCCAAGTGAGATCATGCCCCAAGCCGAAGTAGGATGCTTAACCGACTGAGCCATTGAGGCACCACCGCAAAAAATTTTTTAATAAAAAGATGGGAGTGTGACATGCGTTTAGCTTTCTAGAAAAAGAGCTATCCTCTTTAACATGTTCTTTGGACGCTAGACTTTTCTATGCATTTTCAGAAAGACATTATAAATTGTTATATGACACTACCTTTAAGTAACCAAATGGTTTCTCAAAGGTAGGAACTATGTGTTCCACTTTTTATGTCCATGTGCCTTATAACCTATTTTGTTTTCAGTAAATACCTGCTCAAGTAAACTAACAAACAGCAAAAGGAATGTGTATCAGTATTATATTAGCTGCATAAAAGAAGTCTCAAAGTAAACAGTCTAGGATTGGTATGGAGGCTTCAAAGGGACCTAGGCTTTTTCCAGTTTTCTGCCCTAACATCACTAAGGTATGGCCCTCATCTTTGTCCTGAGTGGTTATTAGAATCAGTTCTCTTACCCCAGTTCCCAAGTATAGGACTGAGAAAGGGAATAATGGAATACTTTTTGAAGGAGACTTCTTGATTGTCACATAACACTTACACTTCTATTTCATTGGCACATGGTCACACCTAACTCTGGAGAAGATGAGAAAGGTCGTCTTATAGCTGACTGTCATTTTGCACATATAAAAATGGTGGTTCTGTTATTAAAAATGAAGGGAAAGGAGTTCATTGGGCACAGGTTTGACTCTGCTATACAATAGTTATGAAAAACTATGAAACATCTCTATGTTTAATGTAGGAAATTTTTTTTTTAATTTTTTTTATGTTTATTTATTTCTGAGACAGCATGAGCAGGGGAGGGACAGAGAGAGACGGAGACACAGAATCTGAAGCAGGCTCCAGGCTCTGAGCTGTCAGCACAGAGCCCGACGCGGGGCTCGAACTCACAAACCGTGAGATCATGACCTGAGCCGAAGTCAGTCGCTCAACCAACTGAGCCACCCAGGTGCCCTGGAAATTATTTTTTGAGAGAGATCATGTGTGCTTTCAGAGGGAGAGAGAATCCCAGGCAGGCTCCACACTCATTGTGGAGCTGAATGTGGAGCTCAATCCCACAACTGTGAGATCATGACCTGAGCTAAAATCAAGAGTTGGTCACTTAGCCAACTGAGCTACCCAGGCTCCGCTCTAGCAACTTTTTATAGGCATGTTTGGCCTTTGTTGGATTATTTTATTAGATACACATATAATGTCAATTTTTGCTAGTAATATGGTTCATAGCTCTTGTAACAAAATATCTCCTCAGATTAACACTTTTTCAAATGTTTTGCCCTTGGAAAAAGTTGCGAAGTCCAGGATTTTCTCAGCTCTAAAAATCTATTTAGTATTTTATCATGTTTATCTGCTTCAACCCCACTACTAGTGACCTGAAAGAGGCTTAGTGTCTTAAAGATAAACACCCATAGGTGGCCACTGGTCTCTTGTTAATTATTTAAATTAGAACTAATAATTGGCTTTACTAATGGTTAGAAAGATGTTTGTGATACTTTCATGAAACTTTTTAAGGTTTTGGTTTTTTTTTTTTTTTTTCAATGTTTGTTTGTTTTTGAGAGAGAGGGACAGCACAAGTGGGGGAGGGACAGAGAGAGAAAGGAAGATACAGAACCTGAAGCAGGCTCCAGGCTCTGAGCTGTCAGCTCAGAGTCCAACATGAAGCTCAAACCCACCATCCGTGAGATCATGACCTGAGACGAAGTTGGACGCTTAACCGACTGAGCCACCCAGGAACCCCAAAGTTTTTCTTTTTTAATGGAACCTTAATATTAAGCCAGAATCGCTCAGTTAAGTTCTGAGGGCAGTTAAGCATCTGTACAATACCTGAGACCTGTCATGACTAAATAATAACAGTGCTGTTCACTACTATGAAATACGTAACAGACTGGATTTTTTTTTCATTACGTGTGAATTGAGAGAAATGTAATAAGATATAGAAGAAAATAGAAAATAGAATTTTTTTTTTTTTGAGAGCAAGGGAGAGGCAGAAGGAGAGAAGGAGGGGCAGAGGGAGACAGAGAGAGAAGTGGGACTCACCCAAAGTGGGCCTCGTATTAACCCGAAGTGGGGTTCATGTTCACCTGAAGTGGGGCATAAGCTCACCCAAAGCAGTGCTCAAGCTCACCCGAAGAGGGCTTCTGTTCCCTCGAAGCAGAGCTTGAGCTCACCTAATATGGGACTCGAACTCATGAACCGTGAGATCATGACCTGAGCCAAAGTCAGATGCTTAACGACTGAGCCACCCAGGTGCCCAACAGAAAATAGAATGTAGAAAACTCTTACAGAAAATGCAAAATAGTATATAGTTGCAGTTTAAAATAAATTTTTCTTTACCTTTTTTCCCTCAGTTCTAGAGTTTGAAAGAGTCTATCTTGAAAATCTCCCCAGTGCATCTATGTATGAGCGCAGTTACATGCATAGAGATGTTATCACCCATGTGGTATGCACCAAGTAAGTCTCACACATCTTTTTTGTTTTTTTCTGAAAAATTTATTTTATAAAGATGCTTCAGTTTTGAAGATGATTTGTAAAAGTATCTTTAGGATACCATGGATTTCTATTTAATGCCACCAATTCTATAATAATTTAAGTTAAATGAAGTCCTACATATTCTTTCCAATTTCCTACAAGGAATGCATTCAAGGTAATATCAATACAGTAGGTATTCAGATGGTTTCTATTTTTATACACCTTAAAGGGGAGACTATTCTGTACAAAATCTTTCTAATACTTAACAAGACACCTTGGATACGATACAAAACAAATGTACATTGGTTATTTATCACCTTTTGAAGATGAGTACGTTTTCCATGTGAAAAGGCTGCCTACAGGGTGATTTTACGATTAAAGGGCTGTAAGGTCTACTGAAATTCCTGGTGAAATTTCTTTTTTTTTAATGTCAAGTCCTAGCACAACTCTGATCCTAGCTCTTGGGGTTAAAGTTAGTGCCACATCAACTATTATGATATCCAGGAAAGAACTACAAAATTTGCCATTTTCTATCTACCCTCATATGGTGGTCTTTATAAAGAAAGATTAAAATAAAAGTATTTTGAAAGCGCCAAAGATTCTCAGTGAATGATTGCTTTTGGGGGTCCTAAATAACTCATATCTGCTTTACAAATTAACTTTTACAATTTTATGTATGCAGGACAGACTTTATTATTACTGCCAGTCATGATGGACATGTTAAGTTCTGGAAAAAAATAGAAGAGGGAATTGAATTTGTTAAACATTTTCGTAGTCACCTGGGTAAGAATTTCACTGTGTGTGTGTGTGAGTCTTAAATTGTATTGGTTAAAGTTTCTTTTAAAATGTTTTTTTTTTCCTTTGAATCATGCATATTTGTTTCATTGGTATTTACTAGAATGTTTTGATTTATTTAAATAGGAGTTATTGAGAGTATTGCAGTTAGCTCTGAGGGAGCATTGTTCTGTTCTGTGGGTGATGATAAAGCAATGAAGGTGTTTGATGTAGTGAACTTTGACATGATCAATATGCTGAAGCTTGGGTGAGTCTTTTTTAAAGTATATACTTTTTAACTTAGTGAAATAATTTTTAAACTGTCACCATTTTGTAGATATTTCTAAACAGAATGTATTGCCATTGCCAGCTGTGCTTTTGAATTTTGCTTAGGAAAAGTAGATAGGAATCCTTGTTATGATGCTCTTTGGAGGCTTCTGCTGTTTTTATTGTTGTTGTTGTTAATCACAGCAGAAATTTTTAAATAGCATCATCACAAGGATTCATTATATCCATTTAACATTACTTAATAAAATAATGAGGATCCATCATGTCTAATTTGCTGGTACTTAGAATTAACTTCCTTGCTTTGCTTATTTCAGTAATATGTATTGTGTCTTATAAGGCTTATGTACATTTTGGAATTGAGGTGATTCGTTGGTAACTTTAAACTTTAAAGTATATTGATATCCACACCATGTGGTTGAACTACAGAAATGAGATGAATACTTTGTTTTAAGCATGTCTTTCTTAAGATATCATACTGAATTTATATACGTCTAAATGAATGTCACCTTGAAAATCTAGCATTGTCAAAAATAGTCTTAGGACTTGTCCTAGTTCAGACTGCCATTACAAAAGACCATAGGCTGAGTGGCTTAACCAAAGGAAATTTATTTTCTCAGAGTTCCGGAGGCTGGAAAGTGCAAGACCAGGATTCCAGTAGGGTTTGATTTGTGGTGAGGGCTCTCTTTGGGGACAGGATGTAAGGAGGAATGGTATCTTCCTCTTTCCCTTCTGTGGGATTAGGGCCCCACATTTCTGACATCATTCAACCTTAATTACCTCCTAATTATCTCCAGATCAATCACGTTGGGTAACTGCAACATATGAATGGTGGGGGGACAAGAACAACAGCTCATTACATAGCAGTACTTCTTTTGGAATTTCCTTCAAAACCAGTTGATGAGCCACTAAAGGATATTAGTCTCATTACTTATGGTCAGAACTTATTTTTTACTATAAATAGAAATATATATTGGTTATCTTGTCTTATTCCCTGCTTTGTTTACCTACACTTTAACTGTTTTTACAAATTAAATCTATTCATAAATGTTGAACCTCTGCCACCTTTGGGGATATTATTTAAGTTTTGGTAGAAATTCTAAAAGAAGAGTTCCAGAAGTTTTGAGCATCAGCACCAACATTGGAATAACTGTGTAACTTCTTTAACTGACTGCTTAGAAGGAGACAACACTCATTTGAGTGTGTAAGTTTGGTATTTTGGTTAAATCTGTCCCAGGTTAAATCTGTCCCAGTTCTTTTGTACTTTATCAGGTAGCATGTTCAAACTCTATAGTTGTAAGATTAAGTCACTAATAATGAAAATGTGATATCAAAATGTTTTCCTTTTGATCATAGTCATAACTAAAATATTTTGATTTTAAACATTTCAAGAATGAGTTTATCAAGTATACTGTTAGATATGAACCTATTTAAAAATAAGTTAAAAATAGACTAAGACCTAGAGATCCAAAAGGCAATGCCCTGGAATATTTTAGGGCCCTGGTCTGATTAGGTTTTCTTATCTATCCAAGAGAAGTAAATGATCTGCTGTAGGAAGTTTTCTATGTGGTCTGATAAATCCTCAGAAGTTATTACCATTAGATTAATGAGGTCAGAAAGGGAAAATTAGTTGTTCCTCCCCAGTTTCTATTTCTGCTACTTTAGAGCAAGGAATCCAAAACTAACTAAATCATTGGCCAGGACATTGTTTTGGTGGTGAGAGTGGATAAGGATGCTTACTTGTTGTATTAAGTTCTTTTTTCCCCTCACTATTTTAGCTATTTTCCTGGACAATGTGAGTGGATCTATTGCCCAGGGGATGCCATATCTTCAGTTGCTGCTTCTGAGAAGAGCACAGGAAAAATTTTCATTTATGATGGTCGAGGAGATAACCAACCGCTTCATATTTTTGACAAGCTCCATACATCACCTCTTACTCAGATACGGCTGAATGCAGTTTATAAAGCAATAGTGTCTTCTGATAAATCTGGAATGATTGAATACTGGACTGGGCCTCCTTATGAATATAAGTTCCCCAAAAATGTGAACTGGGAATATAAAACTGACACCGATTTGTATGAGTTTGCCAAGTGCAAGGCTTATCCAACCAGCATATGTTTTTCACCTGATGGGAAGAAAATAGCTACTATTGGTTCTGATAGAAAAGTTAGAATTTTCAGATTTTTAACTGGAAAACTCATGAGAGTCTTTGATGAATCACTAAGTGTAAGTGAAATATAAATTTAATGGGAATTTCCTTTTCTGAGTGTCTTTATTTTGTGCAATTCCTAAAAGATATTTTTTCTGGTTATAGATATTTACATTGATGGTTATTTTCTCTTAGCACATTGAAGATATTATTGATCTGTCTGCTCTCTTGCATTGTTCTTCAAAACTCTTTTCCCAGGGTTTATGATGTGATATCTTCTGAGCCAATCATCCTTCTTTTGTGTGGCTTTTACTCTGTTCACTCCTGCCTATTCATATGACTACTCCCAAATTGATTTCTCCATCTTACTATTGTGAACACACATGGTGCCATCTGTTTTGTTTTGTTTTGTTTTGTTTTGCTGTCTTCATGAATGGCACCAATATCCATTTACTTGCATAAGCCACAAACCTGCGCCATCCTTAACTTTTTAACTCTTTTTCCTTACCCTCTATTTAATTCATCATGAATCCTGTCAATTTTAGTTTCTAAATATGCTTAAAATCTATCCCTTTCTTTTCAGCATAGCTGTCACTACCCTAGCTCATGATCTTTTGCCTGGACTGTCTCATGGCCTACTGCCTATATTCGGGCTTCCTCCTAATCAGTTATCCACACTGCATCCGGAGCAAATTTTTTAAGTGCATATTTGATCATTTCATTCTTTGAACCTTTTAGTGACTTCTTATTGTTCTTAGGATCAAGACCGAAGTCACAGCCTGCCTTATTGTGGCCTTTGCCTACCACTCTAGCCTACTGTCACTCACTTTTCTATCTGCCTCTTAACACTAGCCATTTAGGCCTTATTTCAGTTTCTTGAACATGTCTTCCACCACAGGGCCTTTGCTTATGCTGTTCCTGCTGCCTGGTGTCACCCCTCCTCCGTTCTTTCCATTACCTGTTAAACTTAAGCTTCAAATCTCATTTAAAGAGTCGCTTCCTGTGGGAATGCACTATTTGTCTAACCTAGGACAACTTTTTTTTTTATGTGACTCAATATCACTTTGTTTATTTTCTCTTAGACCATTTGGCTTGGTCTTATTTTTGATTACTACATATCAACCCCTTGTGGACTAAACTCTATGTGATCTATGCTCCCTTATCTGTTTTGGCTCATGTTTGTATCTCCAGCACTAACAACAATACGTGACACATAATTACTGGTAACAAGAATTTGTTAAAGCATGTAGTTGTAGAATAAGACTTTCTATCCATGCAAAGTTAACAGTTTTTTGTGGAAATTGGGTCTGATCACCTGTTTCCCTCAAGTGTTCTCTAACTGCTAATGGTATGTTGAATCCTCTGAGAGTCTGCGGGTTGAACCTTCTTCATAGCAGTACTGTTTATTGTATAATAATTCTACATTGTTGGTAGTAACCAGTTTAGATTCCTTGCATTAAGGTCTTAAATTCTGTTACTCTTCTTAGTGACACTGTTGTTTGGTGGCAAGTGGCTTTAAGTTGGGTGGATTATCTACCTGAAGTAATATGAATCCAGACACATGTGAATATCTGGTTGTTAGATCATCCTCCTGACTCATTTTCCTTTTGGAAGAGAACAGCTTTCCACTCTACTTTGAAGAATAGGAGAAAACTGTGATGTTTTCTTCATTAATGGCAGCTGGTAACTAGATATTAGTTCAACTTAAATATAACTTAAAGGCCTTTACCAACTTGCAGCTCTTTGAAGTTTCCTCAGCAAAAGAAATATTTAAGAACACAGTCTCTGGATATTAATTTCTTAACACGAATACTCTGTTTCTTCATTATTGACCTCAACAAGTGTTGAAGAGGGCTGAAATAAGATGAGGTCAGTAGTAAAACTTATGACAGAAGTGAGATTCAAAATGACAGATTGTCCAAACAATAACAACAACAACAACTAAAACAAATGCCAAGTAAATTAATTAGAAGGATAGTGGGTAGTAAATCAGTGGAATCTCACAGTTAATGAGATATGCATATGGTTACACAGTTGTGTATCACAGAGGCCCTGCTATTAAGGCTAGAATACTGTAAAAAGATACTGCTGTATTTATCAGGTTGGATTAACATTTATGAAATACTTACACGCAGGCAGACAACTGTCTACAAACTTTAAGTCATGAAAATGAATCTAATCTAGTAAAATAATCAGGGGTCCCTCTCTATAAAAATGCTAGGCTATTTCTAGCATATGAATAAACAAGTAGTCTCAGAGACTGGAGATAAGAAAACCTAATGACCAACAGGCTTTTTTTCTGTCCTGTAAGACCCTTGCTTCATGTTGTTCCCTAACGCATATACCTCCTTTTGTTTTTATGGAGTTGTGTACATTGTTGTTCTTTCCATATCTAGAAAAATGGGATTTCCAGTTAACACAAGCATGAAAATAAGTAGACTGGACATAAGCTTGGCTTCTTTTTATCTCCAGTGGAGACCTGCTGTTGAATTCTGCTGTTTGATGCCCTAAATGTCTGGAAACCTGAAAGATCTTAATGGGGGAGAAGCTTATAGTGTGATAATACATAGTAATTAAGATGTGACCTTATCTGAAAATTGTGTTAAATATCTGAAGAAAAGAAAACCAAATAAGCTACAGAGCATTTATAAAAATATTCATCTACCGTAAATGACATTTACCTAATGATAATCTGTGTTGGGCTCTCTATAAAAATAACTTGAAACATTTTCTAAAATATCATGAAATTGTTATAAATTAGTGAAATAATAAGAGTTCATTCAATAAAAATTGAGTGTTATATCATGTCAGGTCCATGATCCTTTTACAGGGACCTTACACTCTGTAGTTACAGTGTCCAGTGTAGTAGCCACTCGCCACATGTTGCTATTGAGTGCTTGAAATGTGGCTAGTCCAAATTGAGACAGGATGAAAGTATAAAATACAGGATTTCAAATACTTAATATAAAAAAAAATAGAATATAATTTATCTCAAAAATTTTTTTAAGATTTTATTTTAAATAACCTCTGTACCCATCATGGGGCTCAAACCTACAACCCTGAGATCAAGAGACACATGTTCCACAGACTGAGCCAGCCAGGTGCTTCTATCTCAATTTTTAAGTATTGAGTAAAGTTTAAATGATTATATTTTGGATATATGGGGCATAAAACCTTATTGAGACTAATTTCACCTGTTTCTTTTACTTTAAGTAGCTACTAGGTAATTTAAAATTACATGCTTGGTTTGCATTATCTTCCTATTGGAAAGTACTAGTTTGTGGCATTTATTTATTTATTTATTTATTTATTTATTTATTTATTTATGAGAGAGCACAGTAGGGGAGGGGCGGGGGGGGGGAGAGAGAGAGAGAGAGAGAGAATATCTTAAGAAGGCTCCACACCCAGCATGGAGCCCTACATGGAGCCAGATGTGGAGCTCAATCTCCTAACTATGAAATCATAACCTGAGCTGAAATCAAGGGTCGGATGCTTACCCAACTGAGCCACCCAGGTGTCCCTAGTCTGTGGCTTATAAAAGGCAGCAGATACCTTTTTTCTGTACAGAAGACAGTAGTTATATTAACTTTTTTTTTTTTATTAAGAAGAAGCAGTTAGTGTAAATACTATTATTTTACGATTGAACTTACTAATGTCTTTTTATTTCCTGCTTATGGAATTTAGAATCCTCTTTAAGGTAACCTATAAGTACACAAATTTTCAGTGGCTCTTAATGTGTACTGTGCTTCTATTTAAATTCTCATTCCCTTTATCACATAGCTTTTTTGTTTACTCCCTAGATGTTTACTGAACTGCAGCAGATGAGGCAACAGCTACCCGACATGGAATTTGGCCGACGAATGGCTGTTGAACGTGAGTTGGAGAAGGTGGATGCAGTAAGATTAATTAACATAGTCTTTGATGAAACTGGACACTTCGTGCTATATGGAACAATGCTAGGCATTAAAGTTATAAATGTAGAAACAAACCGGTAAGCTTTAATAAGATGTTTTTTAAAAGTGCATTCATTTATGGGGGACCATTTCCTCTTTCAGGGAAACAAAGGGAGTTTTGTTTGTTCCAAGACAAGTGGAATGGTCCCAAATGTCTAAACTTAACCAAATGTTTTGACTGGATTTTTTGTGGTCTTTTGGTTGTTTATAATCTTATGTAAAAAGTTTCCACTCATGTTTGTAAAAGAAATGGAAAAAAAGATATGCATAGTTTCAAGGTTGTTTGTTTTTTTTTTTTTTTTTTTAACAAGTTTCAATCTCTCTTTTGCTTATTGATTTAAATTAGCCTGGTTCATATTAAATGTTGCCAAATATTTTAACCACAGAATTCAGCATTACATCCTGCTAGACATAAAATCAGAAGTTAAAATGCATGAAACCACAATAAGCCTTTTGTGCAAACAGTCCATTTGGTTTTAGTACAAAATAGCTACAATCAGATACTAACACTGAATGTATATGAAAAGAACTTAAAAGTATATTTTAAAGAGAAAAAAATGTAGGTCTGTACATTCTCACATAGAAACAAATTTATATTGTAGTTCTTCACAGTAGAGAATCTTTGAAGTCTTGCAAAAAGATTAAGATAATAGGGATAGGTTAAAATTATGCATGAATGATTGTGTTTTGTTTTTTTTTTTAACCAGAAAATTCCTTCCAATTTAAAATAACTTTCTGGGGAAGGGGGTAGAGAAACACTTTTTAAAAAACTTTTAGTAATTATTTTATACAAAGGTAAAGGATAGTTGATTTCTAGATTTTATCTATAAAATTTTTATAATTGGAATTAATTCTGGTATTTTACTGTATAAAACATTGTTGTATTTTCCAGGTGTGTGCGCATCTTAGGCAAGCAGGAAAATATTAGAGTGATGCAGTTGGCTCTGTTCCAGGGAATAGCCAAAAAACATCGTGCTGCAACTACTATAGAAATGAAAGCTTCTGAAAATCCTGTTCTTCAAAATATTCAAGCTGACCCAACAATAGTTTGTACATCTTTTAAGAAGAATAGATTTTACATGGTATGCGGAAATACTAGGAAATAGGCCTTATTTCTTCCAATTTGGTTGGAGATTTATTTTCTTAGGTCGTGCTTTCAACTGAAGAGAATGTTGGCAATAATAGCATGCTTTCTAAACAACCAGAATACCATCTTAAAACATTAATATTGCATAATTTTTAACTAGGACTCGATTTTGTACTGATTTCCCTCCTGTTCTGAAAAATCTTCGACCTGGCTTCTACAACTATTTATGTTGTCTAAGATGTAAGGAAGTAAGTGGTTATGGTAATAATTGCATCCAAAATAGCTTTTGCTATGGGGTTTTAAAAGTTCTAAAAAAGATTATTTTTCATCTTTTGTTCTTAATTTATCTTCCCTGAACTTGCACACTTGCTTCTCTAAGCACATTTCTTTTTTTACCTTGTAACTCTCTTGTAATGGTGCTACCTTAAAAGTTTATATTCCTGACAATTTTTTTTTTCCCTAGAGAACTACAAGTACTTTACATGTTAACTAAGACTGGGCTCAGAATCAAACTGTCTAAACGATCTAGGAGTAGCCGTGTCCTAACTGTTGAACCAAGCAGAAAAATCTAAAGTGTAGAGACCTCTGCCCTACCATTCTGTCCTTCACACTGCAGTCAGAGACTGAGTCCCAAATTTGGTTATTTGCCTAAAATCCTTTAATGGCTCCTCAACTATCTATATTAGTTGGCTCTTCTACCTATCTTTCTTCATTTTTAGTTCATTTGCTACTCTGACTGAACTTGATCCTGTTTGCAATAGCTGAGTGTTGTTTTTTTACCTCAAGGCGTTTAGACAGGCTGTTCCTTCTGCCAATCACATACCTGTCCCCAGTTCCTACTTATATCAGTTCCTACTTGGAAACCTTCTCTTGACATCAAGTCTGAGTTACATCTGCCTGGTTGTGCTCTATATGTCACAGTTTTTGGAATAGTTTACTTTCTCTCTCTCTTTTTTTTTTTTTTTTTTTTTAAATATCTGTGATAGTCATCTCCTCCTTAAGGTAATATAAAATCTTCAAATACAGGGCATTATATTTTCTTCACTATTCACAAGTTTGTTAAAGTGTGTGGCTCATTCTAGTATACTGATTCTTTTCATCTGATATCTTGTAACTAGCTGTGATGCTATTCAGGTTGCCAGCATTTGATTAATGTAGGAAATAGCAGTTCATCCCAAACAAGCTTTTAACCAAAAAATGGATACATTCTTTTAAGATGAAAATTTTATTTAGAACTTTCAAAGTCATTGCTACAAAAAATAATATTGGTTAAAGGGAAATAGTTTTTCTTGTTTTTACCTGTAATTTAACTGTTTTGAAGGTAAAAGCTAACTCTTGATATACACTAAAAACATACTAATTTTCTATCCTCTTTATCAAAAAACTAATAAATTATTCTCTTCCCCTAAAGTTTACTTTTATGTTGATTAAATCACATGTGTTGTTAACATTGAAGAAAAAAAGTTACTATTCATCTTTATACAGCTAACATGTTCATAAAATTATCTTTCATTTTATTAGACATACATATCTGTAAGCAAAAGTAAAATGGTACATACATATATGTAAGTTTTTTATCTCTTTTCAAATCAATATCAAAATATGACAAAATATGAACTTTGGTAGTTCAATACGTAAGCTAAATTAAAATACCTATTTAAAAATTCATATAAATCAATCATACAACTGATAATGTCATTCCTTTGAAAAATGGAGAATAAGATGATAAGTCAACAACATCCTAGCTTGGTTGTTTCTTTATTTGGAATTTATCCAAGTAGATCCGGAATGACATTAGGCAAGACAGGGCCTGGGCACTGGCTTTACTTTCCTGGAACTCAGTTGATAATCAGGTAGAGCTTCCTCTGGAGAAAAGATTTCTACTTCCTGAAAGTCAAATTAAAAAAAAAAAAAGGCTCAGAGGAGTCCAAAGTTTTAACAACTGAAAGATTTCTCTCAATTTTCCCTATTCCCTGAGGTATCCTGAAATTTCTGTAACTTCACTCAAAATTTACATTCTTTCTTCCAAGCTTCAGGGTTTAGATAGAACAGATGGGGGCTTTGCAGGAAAAAAAAAAAAAAAACTAGCCAAGATGCATTACTGATTCATCTTTGAATCCTCAACCTGCCTAGCACCAGGTTCTGTTCATTATAACAACAATTATTAATATGTATATAGTACCTTTTACATATTAGGCACTATTCTCCAAGCATTTTATATCCCTTCATTGAATCTTCACAATAGGTACAATTTTGAGGTAGTTATCCCCATTTATGAATGAGGAAATGGAAGAAATGAATTTATTTTGCCAAAATCATGTAACTAGTAAGTAGCAGAATGGAATTCAAACCCAGGCAATCTAAATAGTGAAAAGTAAGCACTGGTTGACAGGTTAGAACATACTAGCGGGCAGAGGCAGAAAACTACCTCAAATAAAAGTGCATCTTGTTCAGTGTGCATCCAAAAAGAAATTAAATCCCATTTGAAACCATACACCTTCATTGTATGGATTGTTGTCATGTTAGGCAAGTGTAAAAATAATTTAACTGTATTATACATCCTGTGATAGGAAGTGATTGCTGCAGTAAGGACTTATTCTGATGTGCATTCTTACTTTGCTCAAATACCATAGATAGAAGTGAAATTTTACTGTTAACATTTTAACCAGATGAAAAATTTAATTCATTCACTCTGTTTAATTTTTCTCTGAGTTTACTAAACGAGAACCAGAAGATACAAAAAGTGCAGATTCTGACAGAGATGTTTTTAATGAGAAACCTTCTAAAGAAGAAGTCATGGCAGCTACTCAAGCTGAAGGACCTAAACGTGTTTCAGATAGTGCCATTATCCACACAAGCATGGGAGACATTCATATCAAACTTTTTCCTGTTGAGTATGTACTGTCTTTTGTCTGAAATGAACATCAATGTAAATGTGTTTATTGGAAGAAACTGTGCAACTTAAAATTGCTATTTCAACTTGAGGAATTTTTCTATTTATTTAAAAAAAATTTTAAATGTTTTTATTCATTTTTTGAGAGACAGAGACAGACCATGAGCGGGAGAAAGACAGAAAGAGAGAGGGAGACAGAATTTGAAGTAGGTGGGGCTCGAACCCATGAACCGTGAGATCATGATCTGAGCCAAAGTCGGCCACTTAACCGACTGAGCCACCCAGGCGCCCCTCAACTTGAGGAATTTTAAAGAACTGAAGGGTTTGATAAGAATGTCTGTCTTTAGCTTTCTGATAACTGTTCCTCTAGAAAATGGGGATATTATATATATATATATATATATATATACACACACACACACACATACTTCACAGGTTTATGATTATGCATACAAAATAAATGGCTATAAAAGTGCTGAATGTAAACTATAAAGTGGTTTATAAATGGATATTAACATCAACTGTGCATCCCAACTATATTTTGTGGCTCATTTGTTATAACTGGCTTTACCCTCAAAGCAAATCCTTAAGGGGAGGATAATTCCTTTTCCTCCTTACATTTCTTAGACCTCCACTACTACTTCTTTAGTTCTTTCTATAGGTTTTAAAAATTCCAACAAGGGGCATCTGAGTGGCTCATTCAATTGAATATTCAACTCGATTTTCAATCAGGTCATGATCCCCGCTCAGGTCATGATCCCAGAATCATGGGATTGAGCCCCATGTTGGGCTCTGCACTGCCTAAGATTCTCTGTCTCTTCCTCTACCCCTCTCCCCTGCTTGTGCTCTCTCTAATATAAATACATACATACATACATACATACATACATAATTGATCGATCAATCGATCAATCCAACAAAAAATGTACTGAAAAAAGCAGAAAGGAATTCTGGACAGTTTAAAAGTTTGCAAGATGAACATGCAATGCCAAATCCAATAGGATATCTTTGGCTATTCTTGATCCAAAGAGTGACATCTTTGGGGCGTCTGGGTGACTCAGTCAGTTGAGCATCCAACTGTTGATTTTGGCTCAGGTCATGATCCCAGGGTCATGGGGGTGAGCCCCACGTCAGGCTCCTTGCTGAATGTGGAGCCTGCTTGGAATTCTCTCTCCCTCTGCCCCTCTCCACTTCTGTCTCCAAAAAAATGAAAACGAAAAACAGAGTGACATCTTTTACAACCCCTTTTACTGAAAAGTACTTCTTTATTTTGTATATGAGTGTTTTAAATGTTTTAAATGCTGTAACATGAGATTAAATCATCACATGAGATTAGTTAACATTTAGAAAGCTTCATACTTTTGAGTGTGTGATTGTCATTTAAAGTTGATTAGATTTAGGAGATAGCATTTGAGAGAGAGCAGGTCCTTGGTTAGGAAGTGTGTCAGTGTACCATAACATTGTTTTTATAAGAAAATTATCTTTCCCAGGAACTGAACCTACTATATGCAGTGAATGTACGTATCTTATGGTGCTGTAGCTGTATTTTTTTTAACTGCTAAATGACTTTGAAATTTAAATACTGTCAAACTCAAATATAATAAGCATTCTTTATCTAAAGATAATATATTAAACAATATACTGTGGCTTATGTGATCTTTCATCTCTTCTGTCCTGAGATGAGAAGAGGTTATGGAAAAAGACTGTCCTGAAACATTCAGAAGGTATTGCAGGTATCAGTAGAAAGCAGAACTGCAAAGAAAACTATATTAAGATGCTCTAAATGGATTTCATATTTTTAACATATCTTACTAGGTGCCCTAAGACAGTGGAAAACTTCTGTGTTCATAGCAGAAACGGCTATTATAATGGGCATACATTTCACCGTATAATTAAGGTAAGTTATACAAAATTTATATGACTTCAGGAATAGTGTGTTTTGCATAACCAGAGGTTTATTTTTTTTTTAATTTTTTTTTTTTAACGTTTATTTATTTTTGAGACAGAGAGAGACAGAGCATGAACGGGGGAGGGGCAGAGAGAGAGGGAGACACAGAATCAGAAGCAGGCTCCAGGCTCTGAGCCATCAGCCCAGAGCCCGACGCGGGGCTCGAACTCACGGACCGCGAGATTGTGACCCGGGCTGAAGTCGGATGCTTAACCGACTGAGCCACCCAGGCGCCCCATAACCAGAGGTTTAAACATAAGGAATCTTCCTGTCTCACAATTATCAGTTTATTAAAAAGGAATAGGAAAAATGGGACTTTCTAAGCCAAAAAAGAATGGATAGTCATGAATATCAGATCTGGAATAAATGCAGGAACAGTAACATGTTACCTTTTTAGAAACACTGCACCAGTATTTTGTCAGCAGCTAAACCCAAGGGTCAGATACAGAGTAAAGGGCATGCTGAGATAAAACCAATAGTTAAGGTTACTCATACCTAGTGACTAAATAAGGTCTAGATCTAGAAAATAAGATTTTAAATAATAGAAAAGACATCATGCTACTTAATCTTTGAGAACCACCATTAATACCTGAAGAGCAGAATGAACTTGTCCCAGGATTTTGTTGAGCATTGTTCCATAAAATGGATGGGGCAATAGTGTAGTTCTTAGTTACTGATAGGTTCAGAAATGGCAGGAGAAATGACAGGAGGAATAATCAGATTTGGGGGGTTCTGAAAGAATTAGAAAAATGACTCACCAGGCAATCCAGAATTTTAGGGAAAGGGAAGAGAGAAGAGTGGGGCAATTATATAAAACCTTATACACTCTATAGATCTAAAACTTATTTACAATATTAATTGGTTTTAATTGCATTATTGAGAAAGATAGTACATGACTATTCATGAGGAGACCTTTGCAGTTTTGCTTCAGTAACTGAAATAAGGTTGTGTTTAAGCAATGGAAATACATCATCTAAATTATAACTTACTAAGGTTTTAATAAAATCACTTGATAGAGTGACTATTAAGAAAAGGGGTGCCTGCATGGCTCAGTCAGTTTAAAATATCCAACTCTTGATTTTGGCTCAGGTCATGAGTTCACACTTCATGGACTGGAGCCCCACATCAGGCTCTGTGCTGACGGTGTGGAGCCTGTTTGGGATGTCCCTCTCTCTCTGCCCCTCCCCCACTGGTGCATTCTCTCTCAAACTTAAAAAAAAAAAAAAAAAAGATTTTACTGAACATAAAACACACTTAAATTCCAAAACGTACATATAGAAAAGTACAGTGTAATATGTTTTTTGTATACTTCCTCTTAAGGGCTTCATGATTCAAACAGGAGATCCAACAGGTACTGGTATGGGAGGAGAAAGCATATGGGGAGGAGAATTTGAAGATGAGTTTCATTCAACATTACGACATGACAGACCATATACACTCAGCATGGCCAATGCTGGATCAAATACTAACGGATCCCAGTTTTTTATAACAGTAGTGCCAACGGTAAGTAGAACAGCATTGTCTATAAGCTGTCATATAAACTGTAAGTTGTCATAGGTTATGATCTAAGAATGAATTCAGTAAAAGAGAGCTGCATTATTCTCTACTATTATTTATTTCTGCCAGCATATAAAAAATTAAACAGTTTAGATGAGAAAATGTAAAATTACCTAACAAATCAGATTTTGCTTTGTAAAACAATACTTGCGTAACTCAGGACTCTGGAGTTTAAGTCACCTTGCCACTACTAATTGTACAATAGAAAACAAATTATTTCACTTCTGGGCCTGTTTCCTTTAGAATGGGGGGGGATTAGAGTATATTAATTCTCATATTTTTTAAGACATTTTTTCTATATTTTAACATCTCTGATATCAGAATGCAACTTATATTGCAACATTGTAGATCTGACGACATACAGTATAAGAATATTGAGCTCTATTGCTGTGCAGTTACACAAAATTATAAAAATTATTATACTTTATTTTTTGGAATTAAGCACCACATAATGAAGAAAAATATAACTACTACCCATCAGGCACAAAGTAATATTCACAATACTTCTAGTATCACTATACCCAGTTTTAAAAAACAGATGACTATACAAACAGTGCGACATGATCAACTTGCCAAAGGTCAAGTAAGTAGCAGAGCAAACATTTGAGTTCCCATCTCTCTACTACAAAAGCACATGCTACTTGAACAATTCCAAACAATTCCTGCCTATTTTGCAGGTCTGATTCCTACAGAGAACTTTTAAAGCCTTAGCCAGTATTCTTTAAGCCATGCAAAGAAACTTACCTTTAGCAAACATCTTTCAGGTCCATTTGGTCTGAAAGATGCAGCTAATTAAACATTATATTATGCTGTTACATTTTTTCAGATAAACATGGAAATCACTCTTAAAAGCTGCTAGATGAAATTAACCGTATATATTTTTATTAAATTAAAAATGAAGCATAAGTTTAAATTCTCTGTAATTTTCTTACCCAGAGGTTGTAATTTAAGAAATCTGGGTTTACCAAGATTTTCCGTTTCTCCTTCAATGCAGCCTTGGCTTGATAATAAGCACACAGTGTTTGGACGAGTGACTAAAGGAATGGAAGTTGTACAGAGGATCTCCAATGTCAAAGTCAATCCCAAAACAGATAAGCCCTATGAGGATGTCAGCATCATAAATATTACTGTCAAGTAAAATAAGGTTTGTTTCATTGTACGTGTAAATAGAAATACACGTATATTAAACACAGGGTTATTTTACACAGGAAGCTCTTAGAACTTGCTAAATATCCAAATCATGTTTCAAGGATGCAATATTATGTTTTTATATTTTTCATTAAAGGACCTTTTTTAAAACCCTGCCTTTCATTTTTCTCACAATATTTATCCTAGGAGGCGATAAACTGAAATTGGACTAAATTTGGGCAAATCGCACTCCTATGTAATTTCTCATGAGACTCAAAAACCATATTAAATAGAGTTGTATGCATTAATATATATTACTATATTAATATATTAATATATGCCACATAATCTGCCTTCATGTTTCTTTAGATCCACTAAGAAAGGGTATCAGAATCTGATAGTAATATACCACTTCCTTTCTTTTCTTAGGTTTGTGTTTCATGCCAAATAGTTTTGCCTTTTAATCATTGTTAAAAATAGTAAGCAGGGGTAAGTAAAACTTCAATAAATAAATAAGAAGTAGTTTATTAAAGATTTAGAAATAACTTATCCTCTAGTTGCAATGTTAAGTCACATTTAAATGAGTATTATAGCTAGTATTTAAATTTAAGAATCTGAATAAATGAATACTTAGTCCTTGGTTTTATATGCAGGTTCATTTATTATTTACACATTATTTTCCTAATGTAGCTAAATCCCAATTTTCTGTCCTGAAGTTAATAGTATCTTTTTTTACATTACTAAATACTCCATCAAGAAAGTATATATTAAGTAAAACTTTCAACAGCTAATAATGGAGCATTTAGTAGAAATTTGAGCAATAAAACAGTGTAAGTTCAAAGACTTCTATTGATTTCATTTTTTCTTCCCTTACCCTCCTGACTTCATAACTTTTTTTTTCTTTTTTTTTTTACATTTATTTTTTGAGAGAGAGACAGAGCATGAGTGGGGGAGGGGCACAGAGAGAGAGGGAGTCAAATTCCTTTTTTTTTAATTTTTTTTTTTCAACGTTTATTTATTTTTGGGACAGAGAGAGACAGAGCATGAACGGGGGAGGGGCAGAGAGAGAGGGAGACAAAGAATCGGAAACAGGCTCCAGGCTCTGAGCCATCAGCCCAGAGCCTGACGCAGGGCTCGAACTCAGGGACCGTGAGATCGTGACCTGGCTGAAGTCGGATGCTTAACCGACTGCGCCACCCAGGCGCCCCCGAGAGGGAGTCAAATTCTGAAGCAGTCTCCAGGCTCTGAGCTTACAGCACAGAGCTCAACGCAGGGCTCAGACACCTGAACTGCAAGATCATGACCTAAGCCAAAGTCAGATGCTTAACCAACTGAACCACCCAGTCATCCCCTGACTTCAGAGCTGTTAAGAACCACTGCTTCTAGGGGCCCCTGTGTGGTTCAGTCAATTAAGCATCTGACTTCTGCTCTGGTCATGGTCTTGCTGGAGTTTGAGCCCTCTAACAGGCTCTGTGCTGACAGCTCAGAGCCTGAGGCCTGCTTCAGATCCTGTGTCTGCCCCTCTCCTGCTTGTGCTCTTTCTCTCTCTCTAAAAAAATAAATAAAATAAAAATAAATAAATAAATTTAAAAAATAAAAAAAGAAACACTGCCTCTAGTTTCCAGAGAGACTCTTCAAAAAGTTAAAGAGGAACACCTCAACAGACATATTTAGGGAATTCACATTCTTTTTTTCTTTTCTTTTTTTTAAGTTTATTTATTTTGAGAGAGAGAGAAAGCACAAGCAGGGGAGGGGCAATGACTGTGGGAGAGAGAATCCCAGGCAGGTTCTTCACTGTTAGCACAGAGCCTGATGCAGGGCTCCATCCCACAAACCATGAGATCATGACTTGAACCGAAATCAACATTTGGATGCCTAACTGACTGAGCCACCCAGGAGCCCCGGGAATTCACATTCTTACATTTAAATTTAAACTTAAACTTTTCCTTCTATTGATAAGCAGGCTACTTCCTTTATCCATTTTGTACTACAAACTTGTGAGATGAAGAATGTGCCAAGTTGTGCTACTTCAACATTATGTCCTCCTTTTATAAAGTAGAACTTAGACATAAAATGACTTTTCATTATAACATTTATCTTTTCTTCCTATTTTCTGTGTCTAGACATCTCCCTAGCAATTTAATTAATCATTGCTGAAAACTTACTCCTAAATTTTTGATAATACTGCCACCAAGTGGTGATAATACCCCAAGCCCCCCAGAAATAGTTATTTTGCCTTAAGTGCAAATCATATTTGATTAATCAATATTTCCATTCCCTGTCACAAGTTTAACATAATCAGTAGACCTAAAAACATATCTTCCTAGAAGTCTTTTTAAAACCATATTTTAAATTATTAGGATACCATCTGATACATTCGTCCTTTTCATTATTTTTTTAGGGAAAATGAAACGATCTTCCTTTTTACCACTTTGCAAATTGAAAGGTACCTCAATGATACATAAAATGTCTTTTAGCAAATTAGTTCATAGGCTACAGCTAAGTTTTCGCAGCCATTTTCTAAAACAGTTATTTAAAATTTAAAAGGCAGGAGTTTCACTTTAATGCAAAATTGTAGTTCTCCTTTCAAGACACTATCTATAATACTCATTTTAAGTCAGACTTACCTTGCAACTACAGAATAAATTATTTCTAAATCTTTAATAAACTACAACTCAAATTTGACATGCAAGTCAATCCTATTCCATTTTGTTTTCTTTTTCTTAACCACAGCACAAATTACTTTTTTAATTGGTTACTAGCTATACTCTATTACTAGATAGATGGTACATGAAACAGAATTTTTGGAATAATGATAGGACTTCTTTAAAATGATTTTAACATTTTATTGCTGCCTATATGTAATGCAAATAATGGCTTCTGGTGATAATAAAGCATTCCGGAATTATACACCAGGGCTACACACTTGTAAAACCTGCTTTACATAAACCATACAATAATATTTAGGCTTAATACAGAAATTCAGAGCTAGGAGGCAAATCCAAATAGACTGTACTTAAAACATCTCTCTCGTTATTAAATTTGATATTTCCCAGAGGGAACTAGCAGAATCTTAACTAATGATCAGTGAAAGAATACAACCACAAATAAGGGCCTGAGAAAAATATTTCTTAAAAAAAAAAAAATCACACACAAACACTATTATGTACATTATACTCAGGTCTAAGCACATACTTTACATTGCGTTTAATAATATGCTAAGAATGTGAATTACAAAGTTTAGCAAAATTGGTGAAATAAACTTAATAATTTACAAGAAAAACATGTTTACATGTTAGTGTTAGACTTTTTTTTTTTTCAATTACCTAGTAGAGAAAACAGTTCAAGGGCTCACAGGCAAATGTTAACACATTTTTTTTATTTTTCACAGTTACTGTAATCAAATATTAAATAATTTAATTCATAAGTATTACTTATATGCACAAATTACACTTGTAACAGCATGACTTTTACTTGAAAAATAAAGGATGAAATATTTACTTATTTACACAGTGCCCATAACACTGATGGACTTTTTTTCCTAACGCTTTGTTTTCTAAAAGTTATGCTGTTTATTTTAAACAAACAAAAGTACACTTGAAGAGACGGAACCAAAACAGTGCCACCTAAGACCCACATCTCCTAGCAGTTGAACTAATAAGACAGGATTCAACTTCATCTATAAGGATGAAGAGCATTTAATAAAAAATAAAATAAAATCCAATCTAGCGATGTTTAAATGTAAATCCTACTGCCATAATAAGTATCCTTAAAAAAATGAAAAACAGTAAAAAGCAGAAAATTTTAAAACTTTTACAACACTGCATAATAAATGTGATGTAAACTTTCTGAACATTTCTTATCTTTTCTTAGACATATTCTTTCTCAAATAACTTTTCAAAGCCTTACGAAGAGCCTTGATAACATTTTGTCAAGATAAATGCATTTATTTTGGGAAAGCACTTAACGTAACTGATTCTCCACTGCTTAAATGCCTTGTCTAAAGATAAATGTAGTTTTCTGCATTTCTACTTCTGTCTTTTACTTAAAGCCAACCCTGGCTCTATGTGTAACTTAACTACATTTTACCTATAATCATTCCCACTAAGGATGCAATATTATTTTTAAAAGGAACTCTACTAACTACTTTAAACATGTTGAAAAACAGAAGGACCAATTTAGAGCTGTGAACTAGGAAATAATATAACCAGGTTCAACCCTGGAAATGGGTCTTTCATAAGTGAAGATTAACTACAACATAACTGACTTTCACAGTGTTATTATTGTTCTTCAGTTTAATACTAATCTGACAGCCGTACCTATTTAGATAGCATTTCATCTGACTCAGTGGGTTTTATACAAAAGGGCTTAGGAGAAAGTTTTAATAAAACACTATAAAATACTAATTTTATGTAGTTTATAGTTCTTAGCATTAAAAGTGTTCTGTTATATTGAACATAAAAGTAAAGTAATCCTATTACCCAAAGATGCAGTTTGGATTCTATTTCATTAAGTCACTGGTGTTTTGCTATTAAACACTGCCAAAATCCAGTGAAAAGGCAAGTTAAAGCAGCTATGTTTTATTTGCTTCACAAAGTTTGCATTAGGCACTCAGTTGGCTATTCTTTTTTCACTGAAACAATAAACCTTCACTTACCCTTTCTCTGTGACTACTTCTTTCCCAACATAGGGATCACATATAATGTGAAAAACTTAAATAACAAATGTATGTTTTAAAAAATGTATATTTAAGAAGTCCCTGTTTAATTCAATTTAATCTGTTCAGTCAAATGTTTAATAGTAACTTTTTTCAAAGCCATATTGTACTGAATTCCCCAACCAAGATTCATTTTAAATATACACCCTAAATAAACTATCTTTGAGATGTAGAATTTCTTATATTATGTGCAAAATAACTCTTGACCACAAAAGAGTTTAAATAACTGCTCCATTTAAAATCAAGCAACATCCAATACTCCAGCAGCCACAAGTTGCCGTGAAAGCCAATCCAACCCTTCGTATAGTCCCATACCACTTCGAGCATCACAGCCCTGAATATACCAGCTACGGCCACAGCACAATTTATGCAGACTAAGTTGTTCAGTGATCTCTTCTACTGACAGAGCTCCAGCAACATCCTGAAAGATACACACATATCAGAAATTTTTTAATAATCAGCCCATCAAAATTCTCATTTTTCCAATTATTACTATTTATACAGAATTCCATTGGTGCCATTCTAACAGAAGCTTAAAGTTAAAACCTAGATTCACCTTTCAATAATTATTCAATGATTAATAAGTAGAAAAGTTCTAATGAAGGTCATTTATAGTACAGTAAGAATAGCCTTACAGTGAAATCAGTAAAGGCCATGCAGCCTGAATGAAAGCCACTGCCTGAGTCATAAGGCATCAACTTAAAAGAGAAAGATTAACACGTGTATCACCAAAATGCCTTAAGTACAGAATTCATACAATGAACAGTTATTAAACTCCCACTCCAAATACTCCTGAACACCCCTACTTCCCAAAAGCAACCATGTTATAATCTCATATATTTTTCCATATAAGTTCTATGCACATTCATGCAAATAAACATAAACAGAAACATACTTTAGTTTTTTTGTTTTTAATACACACCTTGAGGATAGGTATCTTTCCATTAGCTGGACAAGCAGACTTCTACATTGTATGTAGATTATCTACATACATCTGCAACATTATCTGTGAAATAACCTTAGGATATCTGTCTGCGGAATACATTACTAGAGGTCGAATTACAAGGTAAAAGGGCACATGCATCTAAAATTTTGACAGGTATGGTACTGCCAAAATGCCCTCCAAGAAAATGTCTCCATTTAATAACTACAGCAACAGTATATGTGAGCCTGAAGATTATCAAACATTTTTATCGTTAACAATGTAAGTGGAAAAGGGTATTTAACGTTGCCTTATTTGTGTTTTTAAAATTTTTTTTTAATGTTTATTTATTTTTGAGACAGAGAGAGACAAAGCATGAATGGGGGAGGGTCAGAGAGAGGGAGACACAGAATCTGAAACAGGCTCCAGGCTCTGAGCTGTCAGCACAGAGCCCAACGCGGGGCTCGAACTCACGGACTGCGAGATCATGACCTGAGCCGAAGTCGGCCGCTTAACCCGACTGAGCCACCCAGGCGCCCCTTAAAATTTTTTTTTTAAATGTTTATTTACTTTTGAGATAGAGCCAGAAAGTGGGGGGGAGGGGCAGAGAGAGAGGGAGAAACAGAATACTGAGCAGGCTCCAGGCTCTGAGCTGTCAACTCACCCCGGGCTTGAACTCAAACTGTGAGATCATGACCTGAGCCAAGGTCAGACGCTTAACCACCCAGGGGCCCCGGCATGTTTTTAATAGTAAGTAAAGCAAAGTGTATCTATTCTTAATAGTTCATCTTTTTATTTATTAAGAGGAAAATCCTTTATTCTTCATCCTACCCTTTGCCCCTCTATTGCCCTTGAAGGCATTCTCATCCTCCTACAAGCATAGCTCAAGATCTAGGAATCAGCAGCTTCTCCCTGTCCTTCACCTTTCCCCATTCAGTCATCAAATTCTAACAAATCTACCTTCATGAAGTCTCTTCAAACTGCTATCCACCCTGCTTATACTCCCTAAAAATACTCATGCTTTTATTTTCTCCACCTGCAATGTTCTTTGTTTCACATACTTAAAGTCCTATCCATAATTTCAACTCTTGTCATAATTTCAACTCAGAACCTACTTTTTACAAATCTTTGACAAGATGCCACCTTTAAAACTACTCTAATTTCTCATAACATGTTGTTAATATTACTGAAGTTACTTACTAGTTTTCTATGTATTAAAATCTCATATACATTCACTTACATGTTTACATCCCTATATAGGAGTTTGTTTGTTTGTTTTTTTAGTTTATTCATTTATTTTTAGAGAGAGAGGCAGCAAGGGAGGGACAGAGAGAGGGAGACAGAGAATCCCAAGAAGGCCCTGCACTGTCTGTGCACAGCAGGGCTCAATCCTGTATGATCATGACCTGAACCGAGATCAAGAGTCAGACATTTAACTGACTGAGACACTCAGGCATTCCTAGGAGTTTCTGGAAAGCATCAACTACATTTTTAGATACTCTAAGGTAACAACTATAGCATTTTTCACATAGACTGTATTCAAAATACTCAGCAGAAACTTCATAAATATCTACTGAATTATCTGTTTTGAAATCTTTCCAGTTACCTTAGGATGTAGAATGCACAGAACTACTAAAGTAAGTATTCTGAAATACAAATGTGTTACCTGTTTGTTAGCAAAAATCAGGAGCAAAGCATCTCGGAGTTCTTTCTCTGTTAACAACTTTGCAAGTTCACTGTGTGCTTCACTAACTCTGTCTCTATGACTGCTGTCAACAACAAATACAACAGCTAGCCAAATTAAAAAAAAAAAGAATCTAATTAGCCATTGGTTAACTTTAAGTAAATGACCAAATATTTTATGCTCTCGTTATTACATTATGGTTAGTCTACTATCTACTATGTTTTTCAGAAAGGCTGCTCTAACAGCACCTAGCAATACTTAGGAGTATGGCTTCACATAGTTCACATAGCTTTTCAGCTCTCTTCATTTCCCCTTATATACAGGATTTACCATACTTGTTTCATCAAACACAAATTGTTGTGTAAATGAATTAACAGTTTTCTCTTAATGAAAATATACCTCTCAAGATCTCCCTAATGAGGCTACTTGTTAAGTTTTTATTTTAATCACCTGATGCTCATCACAATAAGTGCATTCCTTAATCCTCATCACCTATTTCACCTATCCCCCCAACCCACCTCCCCTCTAGTAACCATCAGTTTGTTCACTATAGTTAAGAGTCTGTTTCTTGGTTTGTCCCTTTTTCCCCCTTTGCTCATTTGTTTCTCAAATTCCACGTGAGTGAAATCATGGTATTTTTCTCTGAATTCTTTCACTTAGCATTATACTCTCTAGCTCCACCCATGTCATTGCAAGTGGCAAGATTTCATTCTTTTTTTATTTCTGAGTAATATTCCAGTTCATACACACACCACATCTTCTTTATCCATTAGTCAGTGGGTACTTGGGACTGTTTCCATAATTTGGCTATTATAGATGCTGCTGCTATAAATACCTGGGTTCATGTATCCCTTTGAATTAGTGTTTTTGTATTCTTTGGGTAAACACCTAGTAGTGTGATTGCTGGATCATAGGGTAGTTCTATTTATAACTTTTTGAGGAAACACCATTCTGTTTTTCAGTGGATGTACCAGTTTGCATTCCAATCAGCAGTGCAAGAGGGTTCCTTTTTTTCTCCACATCCTTGCCAACACCTGTTGTTTCCTGTGTTGTTGATTTTAGCCATTCTGACAGATGTGTGGTGATATCTTATTGTTGTTTTGATTTGCATTTCCCTGATGATAAGTGATGATGAGCATCTTTTCATGTGTCCGTTGGCCATCTATTTGTCTTGTATGAAGAAATGTCTGTTCATGTCATCTTGTACATTTTTTACTTGGATTATTTGGCTTTTGGGTGTTGATTTGTAGAAGTTCTTTATATATTTTATTATCAGGTATGTCATTTGTAAATATCTTCTCCCATTCCATAGGCTGCCTTTTAGTTTTGTTAATTTTTCCTTTGCTGTACAGGAGCTTTTTATTTTGGTGTAGTCCCTATACTTTATTTTTCTTTTTATTTTCCTTGCCCCAGGGGACCTATCTAGAACAAAATTGCTATGGCCAATATCAGAGAAATTACTATCTGTGCTCTTTTCTAGGGTTTTTATATTTGTTGGTCTCACATTCAGGTCTTTAATCCATTTTGAATTTATTTTGATGTATGGTTTAAGAAAGTGCGTCCTGTTTCATTCTTTTGCAGTCGCTGTCCAGTTTTCCCAACTAAAGTGATTATCTTTTTCCCATTGGATATTCTTTCCCGCTTTGTCAAATATTAGTGGACCATAACAGATGCGGGTTCATTCTGGGGTTCTCTCTTCTGTTCTATTGATGTATTTGTCTATTTTTCTGCCAGTACCATACTGTTTTGGTTATTAAAGCTTTGTAATATAACTTAAAGAGTCCAGAACTCTGATGCCTCCAGCTTTGCTTTTCTTTTTCAAGACTGCTTTGGTTAGTTGGGCTATTGAGGTCCCATACAAATTTTAGGATTGTTTGTTCCAGCTCTGTGAAAATGCTGATGTTATTTTGATAGGTATTGCTTTAAATCAGTAGATTGCTTTGGGTAGTATGGACATTTTAACATTATGTGTTTTTCCAATTCATGAGCATGGGATGTGTTTCCATTTCTTTGTGTCATCTTCTATTTCTTTCATCAGTGTTTTAAAGTTTTCAGAGTACAGGTCTTTCATCTGTTTGCTTAGGTTTACTCCTAAGTATCTTATTATTTTGGGTGTGATTATAAGTAGGTTTGTTAATTTCTCTTTCTGCTGCTTCATTATTGGTGTATAGAGATGCAACAGATTTTTGTACACTGATTTTGTATCCTATGATTTTACTGACTTCATTTATCAGTTTTTTGGTGGAGTCTTTCGGGTTTTCTATGTATAGTGTCATGTCATCAGCAAATAGTGAAAGTTTTACTTCTTCCTTACTGATTCAGATACTTTTTATTTCCTTTTTTGTCTGATTGCTGTGGCTAGGCCTTCCAGTACTATGTTGAATAAAAGTGGGGAGAATGGACATCCTTGTCTTGTTCCTGACCTTAGAGAAAAGATTCTCAGTTTTTCCCCATTGAAGATGATGTTAGGTGTGGGTTTTTCATAGTTGGCCTTTATTATGTTGAGGTATGTTCCCCCTAAACATACTTTGTTGAGGGTTTTTATCATTAATAGGTGTACTTTGTAAAGTGCTTTTTTGCATCCATTAAAATGATCATATGTTTCTTATCCTTTCTGTTACTGATGTGATATATCATGTTGACTGACTTGTGAATATTGAACCACACTTGCAACCCAGGAATAAATCCCATTTAATCATAGTGAATAATTCTTTTCATGTACTGTTGGATTCAGTTTGCTAGTATTTTGTACAGGATTTTTTGCAGATGTGTTCAGAAATATTGGCCTGATATTTTTAAAAAATATATAAGATATAGATGAAAAAAAGGTATTTCTCTTTTTTAGTGGGATCCATCTGGTTTTGGTATCAAGGTAATGCTGGCCTCATAGAATGAATATGGAAGTTTTCCTTTTCTATTTTTTGGAATAGTACGAGAAGAACAGGTACTAACTCTTCTTTAAATGTTTCGTAGAAGTTGCCTGTGAAACTATCTGTCTGGTCTTGGACTTGTGCTTACTTTTTGATTACTGATTCAATTCCTTTCCTGGTATTCAGTCTGTTCAAATTTTCTATTTCATCTTCCTTCAGTTTTGGTAGTTTATATGTTTCTAGGAATTTATCCATTTCTAGGTTGTCCAACTTGTTGACACATAGCATTTCATAACATTCTTTTATAATTGTGTTTCTGTGGTGTTTGTTGTTATTTCTTTTCTCTCATTTGTGATTTTATTTACTTGGGTCCTTTCTCTATTTTTCTTGGTAAGGCTGGCTAGGGTTTATCAATTTTATTGGCTTTCAAACAGCCAGTTCCTGGTTTCACTGATATGTTCTATTGGTTTTTTCATTTCTAGATCATTTATTTATTGTCTAATTTTATTATTTCCTAACTTCTACTGGTTTCGGACTTTGTTCTTTTTCTACCTCCTTTAGGTGTAAGATTAGGTTGTTTATTTGAAATTTTTCTTATTTCTTGAGGTAGACCTGTATTGCTATAAACTTCCCTCTTAGAACCATTTTTGCTGCATCCCAAAGGTTTTGAACCATTGTGTTTTCATTTTCATTGGCTTCCATGTACTTTTTTACTTCTTCTTTTACTTCCAGGTTGACCCATTCATTGTGTCATAGCATATTATTATTTTTTAATTTTTTTTAAATGTTTTATTTATTTTTGAAGGAGAGAGAGACAGAGCATGAGCCAGGGAGGAGCAGAGAGAGAGAGACATAGAATTTGAAACAGGCTCCAGGCTCTGAGCTGTCAGCACAGAGCCCGACGTGGGGCTCAAACTCATGAACCGTGAGATCATGACCGGAGCTGAAGTCAGACGCTCAACCGACTGAGCCACCCAGACGCTCCTTGTAGCATATTATTTAACCTCTATGTATTTGTAGTCTTTCCAGATTGTTTCTTGTGGATGACTTCTAGTTTCATAGCAGTGTGGTCAAAATAGATGTGTAGAACCTCAATCTTTTTCAATTTGTTGAGATTTGTTTTATGGACTATGATACTACTTGTTCTTTGATTACCATTTCCCTTTCCAAAAAAATAGTCTAAATAAATCACCACCTTTATCTCTCCCAAGTATTCTCTCTAGGTGCCTAGCACAGCACTTTCCACATATATTGTATTCAAAACACACAGCAGAAACGTCACAAGTATCTACTGAATTGACTCTCTTTTGAAATCCTTCCAGCTACCTTATGTAGCTAAACATTCTATCAACCATTTCCCATGTTTAAAAGCCCATTTTCCCCCTATTAGTCAATGGCTTATACTAAACTAAGCATCAAAAATCCCCAAGTAAAAATAATTACTTAGCTTCTCTTCTAGGTGGAAAGTAGGATGACATATGAAATAGGTGGCATGAACAAAAGCTTCATGTTGGGTATATGCAAAAGCATAGAATGTGGCCGAAATATAAATAAATGCTAGGTGGAATATGTGGTAAAAGAGATTTTGGCCAAAAGCAAACCACTGCAGATAACTTATTGTTAATGGAAATAAAGGAATGGAGCTATTGAGATTCCAATGAGATAAATATTTAACTGAATTGAAGAGAGCAGCAGAACCATACACCAAGAATTCTACCCTATATTATGATATTGCTAGTGATCACACTTACACGAACACTAATAATAAAGTGCCAAGATATATATTATGGTTTTATCTCTTCACTGCCAAGATATAAATTATGGTTGTTCATGAAATAAAACAAAGCACATATCCCAGTCTTCTACCTTCACTTTTTAAATAAAATAAACTTCACTAGTTAAATCTATTCCATTGAAAATGGCATCCTAAAATTCTGAAAAATTAAGATATCACTTTTCACTCTTACCTTGGGTATTGAGGTAATAATGTTTCCACAATGGTCTTAATTTGTGTTTTCCACCTACATCCCAAATAGTGAACTTCAGATTTTTGTACTCTACAGTTTCCACATTAAAACCTGTTTGTTAAAAAAGTTACTTTAATACTGAACTTATATTTATAATAAGTAACACATCAAACACAGGCAACCCACAGTTTATAACTGTGGTATACAAATTATCTTCATACAGCAATATATACTGCGGCCCAACCAACTCCACTCCTAATAAATCTATATGAGGAATATATACCTTTAACAGCTGTTAGCTCTCTAAACCTCCACCAGGATCCTTAGATCCTGAAACTCAAATAACTGAGTGCTCTGCACCACTACTACTCCCTCACCTTGACACCAATCCTTTAATCCTTCCAACTGTCCCACCAATACTCTGTTCTTTCCTTTTTTTATTTATTTACTTTGAGATACAGAGAGAAAGAGAGAGAGAGAAAGTGCACGAGCAGGGAACGGGCAGAGAAAGAGGAAGACACAGCATCCCAAGCAGGCTCTGTGCTATCAGCAAAGAGCCCAATACAGGATTCAGTCTCACAAACCGTGAGATCATGACCTGTGCTTGAAATACAGTCTGACACTTAACCGACTGAGCCACCCAGGCACCCCTATTCCTTCTCAATATCCCACCATTCACATTTCAATCACACAGTCATTGAATCTTGCATTTTTTTTTTTTTTCTGACATGGTAGTGTCTTAGAGCCAGTAAAGAGCCCACCTCCATGCCATACAGGCATAAAATAAAACCCTCAAGAACTCAGCTGTAAGCTAGAGTTTGTCTATAAAATGTCCATTAAAGTAAAAAGCAATACTCATACTTACCAATTGTTGGAATAGGCTGCATGAATTCATCCTGTTTTAACTTAAACAAAATAGTAGTTTTTCCAGCACCATCTAATCCTAATGTAACAACTCGAATTTCCATTTTTGGTCCAATGTGAACTCTATTGTCCTGTAATTTTTAAAAATTTAAATCTTATTTTGATATAGAGTTAAAAAGTATTGGCAGTTATACTTTTATTTATAATACCTTTGTTAATTATTTCATCTCCTACTCGTTCCTCTGAGAGGAACCTTTATTATTATATTTTTGTATTATAATTTTGGTGCATAGATCTAATTCTTCATAGAACTCAACTGACAAAAACAAAAAACTATAAGCCTGTGTTAACAGGTACACAATGTACAAATATGTAATTTGTGACATCAATAACATAAAGTATGGGGAGGTGGAGCTATAAAACAATAGTTTTTATACACAAATGAAGTTAAAATGTTACCACTTTCAAACAGAATATTATAACAAGATGTTCTTTGTAACAGCAGTGTAAACACACAAAAATCCATAAGTTATACACAAAGGAAATGAGAAGGAAATAAAACCATGACACTAAAACACCACTGAGACACAGAAGGTAGCAGTAGGAGGAAAGCTACAAGATGACAACAAAACTACAAGATATAAACAAAAAACAGTAACTAAGAAGGCAATATTAAGTCCTTACGTATTAATAATAACTTTAAATGAAATTAACTCTCCAACAAAAAAAAGTTTGACTAAATGGATTAAAAAAACAAGATCTAGGGGCGCCTGGGTGGCGCAGTCGGTTAAGCGTCCGACTTCAGCCAGGTCACGATCTCGCGGTCTGTGAGTTTGAGCCCCGCGTCGGGCTCTGGGCTGATGGCTCGGAGCCTGGAGCCTGTTTCCGATTCTGTGTCTCCCTCTCTCTCTGCCCCTCCCCCGTTCATGCTCTGTCTCTCTCTGTCCCAAAAATAAATAAACGTTAAAAAAAAAAAAAAATTTTTTTAAAAAAACAAAAAAAAAACAAGATCTAACAATATGCTATTTACAAGAGACTCACTTCATTTCTAAGAACACAAGAAGGCTGAAAATAAAAGAAAAGAAAAAGATATTCCAGACAAAATAGACTTTAAATCAGACTGTTAGTAAGAGACAAAAGGTCATTATATAATGACAAAAGGGTAGATTTACAAAGAACATACAACAATTATGAAAATTTGGATTTTAAATATGGATAGGGGCGCCAGGGTAGATCAGTCGGTTAAGCATCCGACTCTGGATTTTGGCTCAGGTCATGATCTCACGGTTCATGAGACTGAGAACTGAGTCAAGCTCTGCGCTGACAGTGTGGAGCCTGCTTGAGATTCTCCCTCAGCCTCTCCATATGTATTTGTGTGTGTGTGTGTGTACATACACACACATATGGATAAAGGTCCCAAACATGAGATCCAAAAATAGAAAACTCTTAGAAGAAAACACAATGCAAAATTTTCTTGATAATGGATTTGGAGTGATTTCCTGGATATAACACCAAAAACACATTCAACTAAAGCAAAAACAGACAAATCGGACCATGTCAATCTTAAAAACTTCTGTGGATCAAAGGATACTACCAAGAGAGTGAAGAAGCAACCTACAGAATGGGAGAGAGTATTTGCCAATCATATATGTAATCATGGACCCCTATCCAGAATATATAAGGAACTCCTAAGGCTCAACAACAACAACAAAAATCAAATAATTTAAAAACAGGCAAGGAACTTGTACAAAATTTCTCCAAAGAAGATATAAAATGGCCAATAAGCATGTGAAAAGCTCAACTTCATTAATCATCAGAGAAATGCAAACCAAAGCCACAATGAGATATCACCTCACACCCAGCAGGATGGCTACAATCTAAAACAAGAACAGGGGCACCTGGATAGCTCAGTGGGTTGAGTGTCTGACTCTTGACTTTGGCTTGGGTCATGGTCCCAGGGTCCTGGGATTGAGCCATACATCAGACTCTGCACTGAGCATGGAGCCTGCCTAAGATTCTCTCTCTCCCTCTGCCTCTCTCCCCCACTTGTGCACTCTCTCTCCCCCTCTCTAAAATAAAAAATAAAGAAAACAAAAACAAAAATTAACATGTGTTGGTGAAAATGTGGAGAAATTGCAACCCTTGTGCACTGTTGGCAGGAATTACAATATGGTGCAACCACTATGGAAAACAACATTTCCTCAAAAAATAAAAAAAATTAAAAATAGAACTACCATATCCAGTAATCTCATTTCTGGATCTATATCCCAAAGAAATAAAAGCAAGATCTCAAAGAGATAACTGAACACCCATGTTCACAGTAACACACTATTCACAGTAGCCAAAATGTAGAAGCAACCCCAATGTCCATCAGTAGATGAATGCATAAACAAAAGGTGGTATATACAAACAATGAAGTATTATTCAGCCTTAAAACAGAAGAAAATTCTGTCATATGCCACAATATGCGTGAACTTTGAGCATACTATACTAATTGAAATCAGCCAATCACAAAAAGACAACTACTATATGGTTCTATTTATATGAGATATTCAGAATAGTCAAATTCAAAGAGAAAAAAATAGAATGGTAGTTACCAACAGATGGTGAGAGAGGGGAAAAGGAGACTTATTGTTTATATGGTGTGGAGGTTCAGTTTTTCAAAATTAAAATTCCTAGAGATCTGTTTCACACAATGTGAATATACTTAACAATACTGAACTGTATAATTAAAAATGGTTAAGATGGTAATTTTTTGTATTTTTACCACACGACACACAAAAATATGGTATATATGCACAATACAGTACCTTGAGGTTGTAAAAAGTAATAGAAAATATCACATACTACTGCTATGGAGTAATCTCCAGGACATACGAGTACGTCAAAAGAACATCGTGGAGAAATGTGTAATGTAGTTTACCTTTAAATGTGATCAAAGTGCATACAAATATATAGATGTATTTCTCTATATTTTTTAAATGATGAATAAAATTAAGAAAAAAAACTCTTTTTTTTTTTTTAAGTTTTTAAAGTTTATGTATTTTGAAGAGAGAACAAGCATGGAAGGAACAGAGAGAGAAGGGGAGAAACAGAATCCCAAGCGGGCATCGCACTATCAATGAGGAATCCAGTGTGGGGCTTGAATTCATGAATCCAAGATCATGACCTGAGCCAAAATCAAGAGTCAGACACTCAAACGACTGAGCAACCCAGGAGCCCCAAAACTAAGAAAAAAATCTTTATGGTTTTCTATGAAGAAAGGAGGGAAAATGTGGAGGGGTCAGGGATAGAAGCTAGACTTCTCTAAATGAATTCTGCTTTGTAGATTTGACTCTGGACTATGTAAATGTTTCACATAATTATAAAACAAGATTAAGTTTTGGGGTGCCTAGGTGGCTCGGTCAATTAAATGTCTGACTCTTGATTTCAGCACAGGTTATGATCTCACTGTTGTGAGATTGTTGCCAGTGGAGCCTGCTTGGCATTCTTTCTCCCTCTCTCTCTGCCTCTCCCCTGCTTGTGCACATGCTTGCACACACCCTCTCTCTCTCTCTCTCTAAAAACAAATAAATAAACTTTTAAAAAAGAACAAGATTAAGTTTAAAAAAAAAAAAAAGTACCTAAAAAGAGAAAGCAAAATTAAATACATGAACCTTTTAAATTAAGGGGAATTCACTTTAAAAGAGACCAAAACACAACAACCAAATGTCAAGTATAAGCCTTATTTAGCTGGATTCTGTTTCCAGAAAAAAACAAAAAAATTTAACCATCTGGGAAATTTCAATAACTAACTGGATAATGGTTAATATTAGAGATTATTAATTTTTTTAGGTTTTATAACAGTATTTTGGTTATGTATTTTTTTAAAGCCCTTACCTTTTAGAAATACACACAAAAATATTTCATAGATGAAATATGTTGGGGTTTATTTCAAAATAACCTCGGAGACTGCAGATAGAAAGGGGAATGGGGATAAGGACAGATGAAATTAAAAACTGGGAGTAAAGATGGCAGAGTAGTACAGGGACCCTGAGCTTGTCTTGTCCCCTGAAACATAGCTAGATCAGCATCAAACCATTTTGAATACCTAGGAAATTGATGTAAGGATTAACACAACAATGTGCATACTTTGAGCCAGAGAGCTTAGCAGTGCATGGAGCAGAGAAGTGAACTGGGGGAGAGAAAAGCCATGGAGCTGTGGAGGGTAAGGAGCCATTTTCATGGAGAGAGGACATAGAAAGAGAAAGGGGGACAGAGGAGGGCATCAGGATGGCAAAGAAAAGCACTACCCCTGAAAGTAGCTGGAAAGAGAGAAACAGTGAAAATACTCACATAGGACTTGACAAGAAATCTATTCCCCAAAACCAGTGACAAGGAGAAAGGAGAGGGTTTCAATATCACCAGAATTCTACAAACAGTGGAGTGCAGAGTCTGAAGGTTCAGAGCTCAGTGCCTGCCACTGCTCTGGTGAGGAAGCAGGGTGAATCCCCAGGAGCAGGCAGTGAGTCTGAGGGGTCTGTGTGCCACATGAGGAGAACCAGTTCCCTTGCTTGGAGTGAATTTGGTAGATGCCATATAGCCTTCTTATGGGCAGAAGTCCCAGCAGACCCCTGAGAGCAGCCACGTTTTCTGGTACTGGGACAAAGATGCCAGAGTGCAGCAAAACCTGGCACTGGTTGTGTGTTGTGATCTCCATAAACTGAGACTCTAATTAAAAATTACATGGAAGCCAATGAAAATGAAAACACTACAGTCCAAAATCCTTGGGATGCAGTGAAGGTGGTCATAAGAGATAAGGATATAGCAATCCAGGCCTTCCCAAAGAAGGAAAAAAGGTCTCAGATACACAACCTAACTTAAACTTAAAGGAGCTGGAAAAACAACAGCAAATAAAGCCCAAAACCAGCAGAAGAGAAATAACAGATTAGAGCAGAAATCAATTATTGAAATAAAAAAAAAAAACAGTAGAACAGATAAATGAAACTAAGTGCTGGTTCTTTGAAAGAATTTTTAAAAATTGATGAACACCTAGGCAGATTTATCAAAAAGAAAAAGGGCCTGAATAAATAAAATCACGAATTAAAGAGGAGAGAGCACAACCAACACCACAGAAATAAAAACAATAATAAGAGAATATTATGAATAATTATATGCCAACAAATTGGGCAATTTGGAAAAAATGGATAAATTCCTAGAAGCATATAAACGACCCCAACTGAAGAATAGAAAGTTTGAACAGACCCATAATCAGTTAAGAAATTGAATCAGCAATGAAAAATCTCCCAACAATCAAGAGTCCCGAGCCAATGGCTTCCCAGAGGAATTCTACCAAACATTTACACAAAAGTAAATATCTATTCTTTTGAAGCTAGTCCAAAAAATAGAAATGGAAGGAAAACTTCCAAACTCATTCTATGAGGCCAGCTTTACCCTGATCCCCAAACCAGACAACACCCCTCCAAAAAAGAAAATTACAGATCAATTTCCCTGATGAACATGGATGCAAAAATCCTCAACAAGATATTACTAAATCAAATCCAACAATACTTTAAAATAATTCTTTACCATGATCAAATGGAATTTATTCCTGGGCTGTAGGGCTGGTTCAATATCTGTAAATCAATCAATGTGATACATCACACTCATAAAGGAAACGATAAGAATCACAGGATCCTTATCCTGTGCAAAAAAAGCATTTAACAAAATACTGCATCCTTTCTTGATAAAAACCCTCAAGAAAATAGGGACAGAAGGAGCATACCTCAACATCATAAAGACCATATGCAAAAGACCTGCAATATTAACCTCAATGAGGAAAAACTGAGAGTTTTTCCCTTAAGGGCAGGAACATGACAGGGATGTCTATTCTCAAGACTGTTGTTCAATGTTGTACTGGAATTCCTAGCCTCAGAGAACAAAAAAGAAATAAAAGGCATCCAAATTGGCAAGGAAGAAGGCAGACTTTCACTCTTTGCAGACAACATGATATTCTACGTGGAAAACCTGAAAGACTCCACCAAAAAACTGCTAGAACTGATACATGAAGTCGTAGGATATGAAGTCAACATACTGAAATCTGTTTCATTTCTATGCACCAATAACGAAGCAGCAGAAAGACAAATCAAGGAATCGATCCCATTTACAATTGTACCAAAAACCATAAGATATCTAACCAAAGAGGTAAAAGATGTGTATGCTGAAAACTATAGAAAGCTTATGAAAGAAATTGAAGAAGACACAAAGGAATGGAAAAATATTTCATGCTCCTGGATAGGAAGAATACTGTTAAAATGTCTATACTACCCACTCTACACATTCAATGCAATCCCTGTCAAAACAACAACAGCATTCTTTACAGAGCTAGAACAAACAGTTCTAAAATTTATATGGAACCATAATAGACCCCAAATAGCCAAACTAATACTGAAAAAGAAAACCAAAGCTGGAGGCATCACAATTCCAGACTTCAAGCTGTATTACAAAGCTGCAATCATCAAAACAGTATGGTACTGGCACAACATCAGACATATAGATCAATGCAACATAATAGAGAACCCAGAAATGGACCCACAAATGTATGGCCAACTAATCTTTGACAAAGCAGGAAAGAATATCCAATGAAAAATTGTGCTGGGAAAAGTGGACAGCAACATGCTGAAGCAGATCATTTTCTTACACTATACACAAAAATAAACTCAAAATGGATGGAAGACCTAAATGTAAGACAGGAAACGATCAAAATCCTAGAGGAGAAAACAGGCAACAACCACTTTGACCTTGGCCACAGCAACTTCTTACTAGACAGGTCTCTGGAGGCAAGGGAAACAAAATAAAAAATGAACTATTGGGACCTTATCGAAATAAAAGGCTTCTGCACAGCAAAGGAAACAATCAGCAAAACTAAAAGGCAACCAACAGAATGGGAGAAGATATCTGCAAATGACATATTGGACAAAGGGTTAGTATCCAAAATCTATAAAGAATTTATCAAACTCTGGGTGCCTGGGTGGCTTGGTCGGTTAAGCGTCCGACTTCGGCTCAGGTCATGATCTCACAGTCCGTGAGTTCGAGCCCCGCGTCGGGCTCTGTGCTGACAGCTCAGAGCCTGGAGCCTGTTTCAGATTCTGTGTCTCCCTCTCTCTCTGACCCTCCCCCGTTCATGCTCTGTCTCTCTCTGTCTCAAAAATAAATAGATGTTAAAAAAAAAAATAAAAAAAAAAAAAAAGAATTTATCAAACTCAACACCCAAAAAACAAATAATCCAGTGAAAGAAATGGGCAAAAGACATGAACAGACACTTTTCCAAAGACAACATCCAGATGGCTTTACAGACACATGAAAAAATGCTCAACATTACTCATCATCAGGGAAATACAAATCAAAACCACAATGAGATACTACCTCACACCTGTCAGAAAGGCTAATATTAACAACTCAGGAAACAAGAGATGTTGGAAAGGATGTAAAGAAAGGAGAACAGTCTTGCACTGCTGATGGGAATGCAGACTGGTATAGACACTCTAGAGAACAGTAAGGATGTTCCTCAAAAATTTAAAAAGTGCTACCCTACAACCTAGCAATTGCACTACTAGGTATTTATTCAAAGCATACAAAAATACAGATTCAAAGGGGCACATGCACCCCAGTATCTATAGCAGCACTATCAATAATAGCCAAATTATGGAAAGAGCTCAAATGTCCATCGAATGATGAATGGATAAAGAAGATGTGGTTTATACATACAATGGAATACTACTTGGCAATGAGAAAGAATGAATTCTGGCCATTTGCAGCAACATGGATGGAACTGGAAGGTATTATGCTGAGTGAAATAAGTGAGTCAGAGAAAGACATATCATATGTTCTCACTCATACATAGATCTTGAGAAATTAAACAGAAGACCATGGGGGAGGGGAAGGGGGAAAAAAAGTTACAGAGAGGGAGAGAGGGAAACCATAAGAGACTCCTGGATACTAAAACAAACTTAGGGTTGATGCGGGAGTGGGGGAGAGGGGAAAGCAGGTGATGGGCATTGAGGAGGGCACTTGCTGGGATGAGCACTGGGTGTTGTATGGAAACCAATTCGTCAATGAATTATATTAAAAAAAAGAAGATGTGGTATATATACACAATGGAATACTACTTGGCAACCAAAAAGAATGAAATCTTGCTACTTACAACAATGTGGATGCAATGGGAATATATTATGCTAAGCAAAATAAGTTAGTCAGACACAGACAAATATCATATGATTTCACTCATATGTGGAATTTAAGAAACAAAACATGAATGTAGGGGAAGGGAAGGAAAAACAAGATAAAAACAGAGACGGAGGCAGGCAAACCATAACAGATTCTTAAATACAGAGAACAAACTAAGGGTTGTTGGAGGGGAGGGGGTGGGGGTGGGCTAAATGGGTGATGGGCAGTAAAGACAGCACTTGTTAGGATGAGCAATGAGTGTTATATAAGTGATGAATCACTAAATTCTACTCCTGAAACCATTATTACACTATATGTTAACTAACTTGGATTTAAATAAAGAAAAAAAGGGGTTTTAATTGTCAAAGTAGATGATGGGTACAGGGAGATTCATTATACCACTTTTCATTTTCCAATGATGAAAGTTTAAAAAAAACAAACAAAAAACCATGAATTTCTTAATTGTCTCTTCAAGCTGATTATCATGGAATATAAAACAATCATGATCTGTCAGAAACCACACCTAAAAATGAAATATAGTACATTACCTTTGTAAAAGTGACAGGGATGCTGGCATCCAATTGAATGTGATCTGCAACCTCTGTAAACTGCTGTTGCTGTTTTTGCAATGTTTCCAGTAACCTTGTAATTTCCTGTTTTGCCAAAACAACTCTACAATCATCCTAGAAAAGAGAATACAGTTTTCCTGTAAACTTATTACAGAAATAAGGGAAAAAGAGATATCACCAAAACTCAAGAAAAGTTCATCTAACATCATAGTATTAAAGGTTAACTTAAATGTAAATTTAACTAGGATAATAATAATAAGTGGGCATTAATAAATAATTTAAGACCCTTTCAAGAGAAGAAAATATAAATAAATTGTGGTATATTCACAAAGGCCACAATGAGAATGAGCCACAATTATACCTGATGATTTGAATTTCACAATGTCAAATAAAAGAAGAAAGGACATGAAGAGTTCATTCTGTATGATTCCATTTTTATTTTTTTATTATTTTTTTTTTTCCCAACGTTTTTTATTTATTTTTGGGACAGAGAGAGACAGAGCATGAACGGGGGAGGGGCAGAGAGAGAGGGAGACACAGAATCGGAAACAGGCTCCAGGCTCCGGGCCATCAGCCCAGAGCCCGACGCGGGGCTCGAACTCACAGACCGCGAGATCGTGACCTGGCTGAAGTCGGACGCTTAACCGACTGCGCCACCCAGGCGCCCCTGATTCCATTTTTATTAATACCAAAACAGACAAAAATAAGATATGCATTAGAAGTCAGGTTTATCCTTAGGGGGGAAGTTATCAGAAGAGAGTTTGAGGGGTATCTTGGGGCGCTGGTAATGTTCTGTTACATGATCTGGATGCTAGTTATACAGCAACTAGCCAGGTGAACACTTATGCACACATTTCTGTATGTATGTTGTACTTATTATTTTTAATGTTTATTATTTAATTTTGAGAGCAAGAGAGAGCAAATGTGAGTGGGGGAGGGGCAGAGAGAGAGGGAGAGAGAGAGAATCCCAAGCAGGCTCCGCACTGCCAGCAAGGAACCGTGAACTCACACACTGTGAGATCATAACCTGAGCTGAAATTGAGTCAGATGCTTCGCTGGCTGAGCTACCCAGGCGCCCCTGCATGTTGTACTTACATAAAAAGGTTTTTAAATAACTTAAGATATATATGTACTGGTTTTTTTAAAAATGGGACTACATGTAAAATTGAAAAGTCTCCCTCTCCCTCTAGATCCCCAGACTCTTTCTTCAAAGTCAAGCACTTTCCAGTTTCTACAACATTATTCCAGAGATTTTCTACACAGACACCAATATATTCTTCCTAAGACAGAGATCTTCAAACAATATGTAAGCTCCATGAAAGCAGCAGTGTTTGCAGTTTTTGCTCACTGTTGCATATTTATATTAGTCAATTATTAACTAACAAACTTTGCTTATAAGTTGCATGTTGTTCCAGTTATTCATAACAAAAGCCTTTAAGAAATTCCTGCTTCTACTCTCTCATGCCCCAAATACAAACAAATCCTATTAGGTATCCAGAATTTGGACACTTCACTCCACTACCCAAGCCAGTATTCTCTCTCACATGGAATTCTACAACAGCCTAACTCCTTTTCTTTAACTCCTTCCTTCCATCTTTGCCCTCCTCCAATCTGTTTTTTACACATCAAAGTGATCATTTTAAGTAAGATCAAGTCATTCTTGTCAAAATTTCACAATGGCTTCTCTATTTTAATCAGTAAAAGCTGAAGCCCTTCCAGTGGCCCACAAAGCCTTCGTTACATATAATTCCCTATTACTTCTGATTATAGCTCCTATTTCTCTCTCCTTCATTAGCTATATACCAGCCACAGTGGCCTCTTTTGCTGTTCCTCAAATACACCAGACATGGTGTCCTAGGTTTTTTCTCTAATGGGTTTCCTCAGTGGGAATATTCTTCCCTATATTAGGGCTTGAATAAATTCCTTCACCTTTTTCTTTTTTGAGGCTTTGCTCAAATCTCACCTTTTCTTAATGATTTTTACCCTGATCACTTTTTCTTTTGTCCTTAGTTCTTACCACTATTCTAACATTTTACATAATTTACTTATTTAGATAAGGATATGATTTATTGTCTTATCTTCTCCTTGCTAAAATGCTAATTCCACAAGATTATATAGCTTTTTGTTTGTCTTGTTTACCAGTATATCCCATGTTATCTAGAAGTACCTAGCACACAGTAGGCACTCAAAACTTATTTGCTAAATGAATAGACAAATCCTCACCACTTAGCTTCATGCCTTGAACTTAGATGATGCATCATTTTTTTTTTTTTTTGGAGGGGAAGGATGATTAAGCTTTGTTCTCAAAATTGATAATAACGTGTGATGTTCTATCCATTCTTCTGTTCAATTATCTCTGTGGCAGGAACTGTTAAGAATATTGGTTGGGGGGATGCCTGGGTGGCTCAATTGGCTAAACATCCGACGTTGGCTCAGGTCAAATATTATGGTTCAAATTTGAGTCCTGCATCAGGCTCTGTGCTGACAGCTCAGAGCCTGGAGTGTGCTTCAGGATCTGTGTCTTCCTCTGTCTCTATCCCTCCCCTGCTTTTACTCACTCTCTCTCTCTCTCTCTATTGAAAATAAACATTGAAAACAATTTTTAACAATAAAAAAAAGAATATTGGTTGGGGTTAGGGTTCTAGAACTTTAAAAACCAAAGTTGATATGAAGAATGACTCTAAGACCCTAGCTTCATTTGCATTAACATAGTGAAATAATACCATATCATTAACAATTACCAATCACTTTGATGGAATGCTTCAGAAATTCTAACCTCCAAATATTTCAGTAACTATAAACATACTTTTTAACAGAATAAATACAAAAATACTTTTACGTATTCAAGTAAACGAGATCTAGATGTAATCCATTTCTGATTTTTCTGTGTAGCTTGATTACCCATCATAACTGAACAAATATTTATTAAGTTCCTTCTACCTAGATACAAAGATGAACAAGATGCATGCAGTCAACATAGAGAAGAATGAAGAATGCATATTGTTCAGGTTCGAATTAGTAGAGGAAAACCACACCACTTATGTAAACAGAAAGAATTTACTATGAAGAACTGCTAACTAGGTGTAGTTATTAACTAGGTAACTAAAAGGGTAAAAAGTACTCAGAGGTATCATGTGGGAAAGCAAATGTAGGAAGCAGCTATCACGCCCCAGGAAAGGGGGAATAAAAGGCACATGCTAGAATTATTAAAACTTAGAAACTTATGGGAAAGTCCCCATGGATCTTAAGCTCAGGTCTCTAAGGAAAGTGGTATCTTCTTGTGAGCAGTGAAATTCACAGGAACCCAAGTAAATGGGAACCAACGGGAAACTAACTCTACCTTCCAACCTTCCTTTCCCGTCCCCTGTTGATGGAGCCTAAACTAACAAGGAGCTGGCAAAGCCGATATGTGGTTTGTAGAGTTCTAGTCCAAAAATCACAGGGCAGAGGAAAGAAGAATAGGACTGAAGTTCAAGGCAATTTAATAAATGGCATACACATCAATTATTATAATTCAATATGATAAGCTCAAGACTTTTGTGGTTACAGCCTCACCACATTCATATAAGTCTAATTAGATATATAAGAGAAAAAGCTTTACAATTAGTAATAAGTTTAGCTCTGCAGTGATTTGCAGTCAACACAATTACTAGCAATATGTCAATAAGGGTAAAATACACTACAGCTTACTGGGAATTCCTAGGGCAATAATTACCTTTCTATCACCAACTCATGAAAGCAGAACCAAGTAGAAATGAATAAGACTGGCATTTTTGCTCAAATAATCTTAAATCCAATTTATTTTAAAAGTATATTATCTGGGGGCACCTGGGTGGCTCAGTCAGTTAAGCATCCGACTCTTGATTTTGGCCCAAGTCATGATCTCATGGTATCATGATCTCATGACATGATCTGAAAACTGGTAAAACAAATTGCTTCTGATAACTCAATCATCAAAAAACATGGGATAATTAAGAACCAATGAATTAGAGCAGAGATAGGTAGTACATGCTAGAAAGGCATCCAAAAAAAAAAAAAAAAAAAAAAAAGAACAACAGAGAGTTTCAAAGAAAAGCAAACATTTGAGCTAGACTTTGAAAAAGGATTTCCACTATCAGAAAGGGGAGATATAAGCCCACCGAGCAGAAAGAATAGTACATGCTTGGTAAAGAAGAGTTAAAGGGCTTAGCATGACTAAAGAATGACAAGACATTAAAGAGTTTCTAGAATCCATAGTTTTAAGCTGGGGAGGGCACATGAAGTAGAGGACACTGATATGGTTGGTGGAGCAATTCAAGGTTAGAGACCATGTCCTAAGCACAATGTTAATGCACACAGTAACAAATAATAATAATATTAAAATATTTGTTAATAAAATAGACTAGTGCATACCTCTGATAATTATCTGTTTAACCTCCTTCTTAAAATATGTCCTAACCACATTTAATCTACCTACTTGTTGCAAAGTCTTTTCACAATGAAGACAGGCTGTTGAAACTTGGGACAACAAAATAGTCATATCTTCTTGTTGCTGCCTGAGCCAAATCAGTTTTTCTCGAACATGAGCATCAACAACACTTAGAGCCATTTCTTCTTGACGACACAGAGTTTCATGAAGATCAGAAAAATAAGCTCGGACACATGACCGGGCATTCTCTGCAGTACCCGGTACCTAAAGAAATAGAAATTAAACAACTTTAACCATAACAAAGATTTTATATGTGAAATAGTGAAAATTTAAATACCATCTATGTTCTTAAAAATTGCAGAATTGCTATCTCCACACAAGATCTTTCTCCTTAACCACAGCCTTTGGACATCCAACTCTTTAAATAACATCTCAAGCAAAAGAGAATACCTAATCTTCAGTCTCTTCCACTGTCAAACCTAGTTTCCTCCATCTCAATAAGTGGCAATGCCATCCTCCACATTGTTCAAGCCAAAAAACAAAAACAAAAACAAAAACAAAAACAAAACTGGAGTCACCCTTAATACTTCTCTTTCACATCCAATAACAGTCCCTCAGCAAATTCTGCTGACCACAAAACATATTCAAAACAACATACCCAAAATCTGATCAAGCCTCATCACCTTCACCTCTACTGACCTGATCTATGACATTATCATCGCTCACCTGATTATTACAATAGTTTTCTAATTGGCCTCAATAGATCCACTACTGCCCTCTACAGAGTAGTTTCCACCTAGCAGCCAGACAGATCCTTTTAAAATGTTAAGTCACGGGGCACCTGGGTGGCTCCGTCGGTTAAGCATCTGACTTCGGCTCAGGACATGATCTCGCGGTCCGTGAGTTCAAGCCCCACGTCGGGCTCTGTGCTGACTGCTCAGAGCCTGGAGCCTGTTTCAGATTCTGTGTCTCCCTCTCTCTCTGACCCTCCCCCGTTCATGCTCTGTCTCTGTCTCAAAAATAAATAAATGTTAAAAAAAAGAATATATTATAAAAAAAAAATGTTAAGTCAGGAAGATGATTATTCTTTTGCCCAAAACTCTCTAATGATTTCCCATTCCACTCAGTAAATGACAAAGTCCTTTACAGGGAGTGTTCAAGAACAGACTCCCTGAAAAAGCAACATCTGAGCAAAGACCTGAAGAAGGTGACTACAAGATTATCTTGAGGAAGAACATTTGTGGCAGAAAGAAAAGCAAATATCCATAAGACCCTTTGTGATCTCAACACCTGCTATGTGCTCCTCAATCATTCTACTCTAGATGCATTTGACCCCCTCACAGTTGCTGGGTTTTTTAATTAAAGTGTAGTTGACATACAATGTTGTATAAGTTCTAGGTGAACAACATACTGATCTAACAATTCTACACATTACGTGGTACTCAGCACACTAAGTGTAGTTAGTGTCTGTCACCATACAACGTTATTACAGTATTACTAACTATATTCCCCATGCTGTACTTTTCATTTCCATTACTTATTTTATAACTGGAAGTCTGTACCTTTTAATCCTTAAAAATATGAAATACTTTACAAATTTATGTGTCATCCTCACACAGGCACCATGCTAATCTTTGCTGCATCATTCCAATTTTAGTTTATGTGCTGCCAAACTGAGAACTCCTCACAGTTTCCTAAGTGCACCAGGCACACTCCAACTTCAGGGCCTTTGCACTTGCTCTTCTCTCTGCCTGGAATATTCTTTCCCCAAATATTAGCATGGTTCCTTTCTTATCTGCGTTAGGTCTTTGCTCAATGTCCCTTTCTTAGGGAGTCTATCCAGGAACACCCCATATAACACTCCATAGCACTTAACATACTTTTGCCATTAGTACTGACCCTTTTTCCACATTAGAATGTAAACTGCAAAGGCAGAGCTTTTTGGCAGTGTCTCCTTAGCTAGAACAATGCTAAAACAGTGTCTAGCTATTGTATGGGTTCCATAAATACTCACTGAAGGAATAAAATATTTCCACTCTAGCATAAAATGTCCAGTAGAACCTTCAATGATGATGGACACATTCTGTATCTGTGTGGTTCAATATGGTAGCCATTAGCTATATGTACGTGAATATACTTGAAATGTAGCTAGTGAAAATGAGGAACCAAATTTTGTATTTTATTTTATTTTTAAATAATTTATGATTATGATTATGATTATGATTATGATTATGATTTTGACAGAGTGAAAGAGAGAGAGAGAATTAATCTTCAGCAGGCTCCATGTTCAGTGTGGAGTCAGGCACAGGGCTCAATCCCATGAAGCATGAGATCATCACCTGAGCCGAAAATCAAGAGTCAGATGCCTAACCAACTGAGCCACCCAGGAGCCCCTAAGAGCAACCTTTCTTAATGCAAATCTGATTATGTTATTTCTATGCTAATTCTTCAGCGGCTCATCACTGCCCTTATAATCAAGTCCAACCTCTTTAACAGAGCTAATAATATCCTCCATGATTTGGCCCTTAACTTTCCAACATTTTTTTCTTGCCCTGTCCCATCCAATACTCAAAGGTTCAAGTGTAGTGAACTGAGTTGTTCTACAATATGTCCAATTCTCACTTCCAGGCATTTTAACACGTGCTTCCCTCTCTGGGACAACTCACTCCCCACCACACTCTTCTCCCTGACTAACTTCCTTCAAGTCTCAGTTTAGACACCACATAATCCAGATAGCCTTCCCTGAGGCAGCTAAATTATTGCCACTCTTATGCATTACTAAGGCATCCTGTACTTCCCCTACAAAATAGTTACTACATTTGAAAATGTCTCTCTTCCATGATGGATTATAAACTCTATGAAGATAGAGACTTTTTATAAAACTTGTTTTCAGTGACTAGTGCAGTACTAGCACAACGTAATTGCCCAATAAATTAAAAAAATGAAAAGGTGGGGCGTCTGGGTGGCGCAGTTGGTTAAGCGTCCGACTTCAGCCAGGTCACGATCTCGCGGTCCGTGGGTTCGAGCCCCGCGTCGGGCTCTGGGCTGATGGCTCAGAGCCTGGAGCCTGTTTCCCATTCTGTGTCTCCCTTTCTCTCTGCCCCTCCCCTGTTCATGCTCTGTCTCTCTCTGTCCCAAAAATAAATAAACGTTGAAAAAAAAAAATGAAAAGGTGAGAAGTACAAAGGGTAAGAAAGTACAGAAGGAAGAAAAAAATTCCATACATGTTCTGTGTGGGCCATTCCAATTCCATCTTCCACTATTTGTTCTCCTCCTTCAATGTGCTGAACGATTCCAACTAATTTTCTGGAATAATCTGAGATTTCCTCAGTGAAGGTCCGTATACAGTGAGCCATATCTAAAATTGATGCTCGGATCTGGTTAGCTTCTGGTTCCAATACTGAATGCTAAAATGCAACAAAATTATAGAAAAGAACTCATGGTACTAACAATATAAAATGCTATTTAAATCACTCCTATAATAATAAGAAAAAGCATCAGTCTCAAGTGGCTTTTATAACACATCTACAAAAGCACAAGAGAGTAAATACTAATGTATATTTATCACAAAACTATTTATCCTTCAAAGAAATAATTTAAAATTTGGGAGTCCATTTATTGTTAAATAAGAATCCAAGAGACTCACTTTATGATTTTACCATAAACATCAGTTCATCAAAAGACTTATTAAGTACTGTCAAAACAATCCAGTTCATTAAGAAAACATGCACACAGAGAACTTTTGTTTCCTGCTGGAAAGCTATTTTTCAATGAAGAAAGAATCATGAGGCTTCTGAAATTTTTGTTATGACATTCAGAAATTGAATCTCTCATTTCTTTTCATGCTACCAAGCTCAACTCATTCATCACTGAACTCTTCTTCAATCCCTACTTGGCATAAAGTAGTCAATGGAAACAAATGGTAGGCTGATAAACCAGGTAGAGTCATCCAGTCTAATTATAATCATACCTTGTGACCTTGGTGTTTTCCATACTCTTTGCAGACACAGCACATAAGTGGACTAGTCTGACAGCCTTCTTCCAAGCAAACAAACTCAATAGCGTGTACCTGATGCTGACAGCACATGGTTTTCTCATGAGGTTTGTCAGCCAGAGGCACTCGTCTGTGCTTTGCTAATGTCTTCGTAGAATGAGTAACTTGAGAACACTCTGAGCACAAGTGAGTTGCACACACAGTGCAATATACAGACGCAACGTGAGCTTCATCTTCATCACAACGAATGATACTCTGATAAACAAAAAATTAATGTCTTCAAACTGAACCTCCATCATTACAACATGATAAATTTTAAAATATAAAAGCCCATAATCCTTCCTTTTTTCCCCCATAATCTTTTCTTAACTGACCAGGCTTTACATGTGAAAATATACTGGCAATTAAGTAAAAAGGTCATTTACTACTCACCTAAGAAAGTATTCATTTTGTTTTCTGAGGGTTTTTTTTTAATAGTTTATTTATGTGAGAGAGAGTGCCCTTGCACGTGCACACAATCAGGGAAGAAACAGAAAGAGAGGGAGAGAGAATCTTAAGCAGGTTTCACGCTATCGGTGCAGAGCACTATCCAGGGCTCAATCTCATGTACCTTGGGATCATGACCTGAGCCAAAATCAAGAGTCTGACACATAACCAACTGAGTCACTCAGACACTCCAAAAGTATTCATTTCTATAGGTAAGTGAGAAGCTATTTCCAAAACTTATTATCAATCCATGCTATGAATTTGGGGCCAAAAAGAGAACTATCCTCATAGATTTACAGTCAGTGTAAAGATATCTTCTATGAAATCCCCTCAGCTTATACGCAAGAAACTGAAAACTAGAGGCTAGAAATCTCTTTTTTAGAAATCTTTTAAGACTAAAAAAGAAAGTTGATAATAAATACATCCCCACTGCTTTAGTTTTCAATTTTATTAAAGATTTTATTTTGCAGTAATCTCTATACCCTATATGGCACTAGAACTTACCACAACCCTGACAACAACAGTGGCATGCTTCACCAAGTGAACCAGCCAGGCTCCCCCACCACTACTTTAAATACCACTTATCATGGTGCTGTAGCAGAAGAAGAGAAGTGTGAAGGCTACTGTGAGAACCAGATATGTGCATAAGAATCAGATGCAAAGCTTTTAAAAACACAGATGCTCAGACTCTAACCTATGAAATTCCAATAGGTTATAAATGAGGCCTAATCTGTGTATTTTTTTCTAAAACTCCATAGGTGAGTTCACTGTATAATCCAGGCTGAAAAAGCACTGATTTAAGCTAGTTTAAAGAAAAAAAGCTAGTTTAAAGAAAAAAATAAAAATCATATGTTATATATAAGCTCTTAAATATTATTTCTAATTTTCATGAATTACTAAAAAAGCGTTTCAACTTGAAAAACTTTATATAACAGATAATCAAAAATGTTTTGAAAACTTATGATGAATATTAAAAGGCCTAATTGGAAAGGGAGCAATCTGGCATAAATTATTCCAGAAATAAAAATTAGAAAAAACACCAATGGTATCATTAATTATCATATTAAATTTTAAAATCAACCCAAAGTTCAACAAGTAAAATAAAAAATACATGTCTTCTATTTTTCAGACATGATTAATATTTACAAGGACAACATTAGGTAATATTCTAATGTCTTTTGAAAGATAAAAGATATTGCATGTGAAGGAACTGCAAAACTTTTAGGAAACAGTGCCCTAGTTTGAAATTCACTTCAGTGATTCACTTTATATAAAGAAATCATGATCTAATAGAAGAAAAGTAGAAATCAATCTGACATTTGTTTCCTTGATTCTAAACCTGTGGTTTTAAAGTTGACCACTGAAATCATTAACTGTTATTTACTACAACTATTCTTATATCTAGTACAGTATATGAGCTATGCATATAATTAAGTGTAAAAAATGTATTTTAACCTGTGTTAATGGGCAGCATCCTAACATTTACTGGATGACCAGCCTGTTGGATAGAGTATACTTACACATTTAAACTTTTCATGAAGATATTTATAGTATTAATTCCCTCAAGAGCTACTGCTATCTTTAAGGCATTTGGCCTCTACACTAAATGGCCTCTTTGATGGAGTTTCTCTTTCTTTCTTTGCACCATACTGTTTATTGTTGATTCACTTTTGCATCCTCTGGTTTAATGTAGCTTCCACTTCTTTTTACTTTTCCATAACCTTCTAACTCTTGACTTTATCCTTGGATAGAACTGAATTATAATAAGGAGGTAAGTTTATACATAAAATATACTTTGGGTATAGTATTTTCAGTGAATTCAAGTTTAAGTTTTACTTTCTATTCAGTTGGGAATATTATTTCCTATAAAACTGTAATGTAATGAAAAGTTGTGTTTCTGGATTCCTATCTGCTGAAGCAAGTGAGGTAAGATTATACTTATATTTTAAAATAAAAGAAAAAATTCATGCTCATAATAAATATTTTAATAAATTCAATCAATACCTCTCCAGATATCCCAATGGCTTCTTCTGCAACTCCATATTGGCCAATATGTCCATTCTGTAGTCGTTCCAAAAGCTCCAATAAAGCAAAATTTTTTTTCAATCCCCAAACACCTGAATCTCCTAAAACAAATATAAAAATAAAAACTAAATCTAATAAAATGGAATATTAATCATTTCACCTCATACCTAACAGTAATTTATCATATATTTATTAATATCATTAATAATGTCTAAATTTTCAAAATTCAAATTTTCCCTAATTTCTTTTTATTGCTAGAACTATTGTCTTGATAAAAATTCTCTTTAAAAAAACAGAAACTCCTGGGGCACCTGGGTGACTCAGTCAACTAAGCATACCACTCGATTTCAGCTCAGGTCATGATCTCATGGTTTGTGAGATCCAGCCCCAAGTAGGGTTCTATAGCGATGGCAGAGAACTTGCTAAGGATTCTCTCCTTCCCTCTCCTCTGATCTCCCCTACTCATGCTCTTTCTCTCAAAATAAATAAACATTAAAAGAAAACTTGAGCATTCTTTTTTTTTAAGTTTATTTATTTATTTTTAACAGAGACAGAGAGAGTGCAGGTGAGCAAGGACGGGAGGAGCAGAGAGAGACAGGGAGAGAATCCCAAGCAGGTTCTGTGCTGTCAGCTCAATCCCACAAAATGTGAGATCATGACCTGAGCTGAAATCAAGAGTGGGATGCTTAACTCTTGTTAAGTCACCCAGGCACCCCAACTCTTCAGCATTCTCAGTAAAAACATAAAGTTCTACTATTTTTCTTTATACTTTTTAAAAACTATTTTGTCACTGACTTTTACTGCATATATTAAAACAAGTGCTTTAAAATACTTTTTACAGCAACCTCCAGTAAGAAATACATTTTCCCTTTCAACACAGGATAACCTACATATATGTATATATGTATATATATGTATGTATGTACACATGTATATATGTATATATATGTATGTATGTACACATATGCATACTTACTTATATATATATTTACTTATAAATACTTAGATATATGTTTACTTATATATATTTATATATGCATGGTTTTAAAAATATGTTCATATATAATATACACATCTGAAAGAAAAGTTTCATACACCAATATTCACCTTCAGAGTGCAACACACATTTTTTTTCCATTTCTTCTTTAAAAAAGCATGTTCACAACCAATTAAATTGATTTAATAACTAAAAATTAGCTATGATTTGTGTTTGAAAACCACTGTATGAAATATACACTTAGCTAAAATAACTCTTCTAAGTAAACTAGAACTAGAACAAGTGAAGATAATCCTTTTCCATACATCTCATCTAACCTAGAACCCTACAGTAATCAATGACTACACAAACTCCTTTTCACACAAATAAACCAAACAATTTTCAATCTTAAATACAATATATTTTCCTACCTAGATCTGTTACTTGTCGATCAAAAGGGCAACGGATTGCTCTTCCATGAAGAGGCAGGCGGGTAAGACAGTCATGACAGACTGTGTGGCCACAAAGCAGAAGGCGAGGAACTTTGTCTCCTTGCAAAGAAAAGACATCTTCACAAACTCCACACTCCAGCACCTAATAATTGGCATGGGAACATGTGCTCTTTAAATGATCTTAAAAGCATACATACTTCAGACCAAAAAAAAAACTTGATCGAACATATTAAATCAATCTTTCTAAGTCACTTTATTTCTCCATGAAAAAAAAAGTCTAGATTGTAAAACCTTAAATCATCTTTTTATCATATTATCTGACAGACCCTACCAAAACTATATCATAGTGAAACCTCCTTGAAATGTCAAGTGTTAGGGACAAAAATAATGTAAATTAATATCATCTTTATCTTTTGAAAATTATGACTTGATTCATTATATCGGAATCTGTACACTATATAATTCTACTGAAGTTGCATTCTTAAGCAATTTCTCCGAAATTACCCCCCAAAAATCATCATTAATTTTAACAAAAATAATCTGAAATATGTACTAGGGTGACATTTAACCCTTGTAAATAATAAAGAACCTGTTCAGAAAAGACTATAAGTAACTTTCAAGTAACTTCTAGTGTTTATATTATATAATGTAAAGACAAGAAATCAGCTAAGACTTAAATTTCAATTCCTTGTTCTCAATTAATAAATAATTCCCCTCGGTTAGAAAATATTTTGTCTATATAGTTCCAATTACAGGCACATGACTTGCCCAAGGCCATGCAGTCAAAGGAAAGGCAACAAAAATCAGCATATTGATTCCCAAGCACATGAGTGCTTTTAGAATTAAGTCAACAACCTATATTTTTATTAATGAAGTACTGTTAATACTGTTACTTCCAAATATAGCTGAAATGTTTGAGAATTTTTTTTTAATACCCACGTTGAACAATTATGCCACAAACTCTTATGTCTGTCATCCATGACCTACTACAATCTGTCCTCTGTCCTACTGCTTTATTGCAACCCCCTTCAGACTCTATTCTCCAACTATATGAAACAATTTGTAGTTCCTAGAACAGGATAAACTGTTTTTGCCCCTTTCTTTATGGTGATGCTGAGGAAATAGCTAAACAGACATTTTTCTTGTGGATTCTCTTTTTAACATTAGTAAACTAACAAATTTCTAAACAACTATATCTCTCAGCCTACCCACACAGGTCAGTCCAACTGAAATGAGCACACTATCCCTTGGGCCATCATGCACCATGGATAAGTGTTTAATCTTAACACCCCAGAGCACTTTAATTCCCTTATTGGCTTTCCAGCCTGTCTTTCCCTGTTAGACCAAAAAGCCCCCAGAAACAGGGCATTCCAAACAACCAACCACTAGTGTGCTTATATAAATAAAGTCTGACAAAATAAAAGTTTTTAAAAAGAGGGGAGGCACCTAGGTGACTCAGTAGGTTAAACATCCAACTTTGGCTCAGGTCACCATTTCATGGTTCTTGAGTTCAAACCCTGCAGCAGGCTCTGCACTAACAGTGCAGGGACTCACTCACTCACACTCACTCTCTCTCTCTCTCTCTCTCTCTCTCTGTTCCTCCCCCATTTGCATTTTCTCTCTCTCAAAATAAATAAGCTTAAAAAAAAATGTTTTAAACAGTTCAGCCCAACCACCATCCACCAACAAGTAAATAATGCAAGACAAAAACCAGAAAATGCTTAGTGGAAATCACACTTAATATATTAAAAATATTAGCTCTGTAATTAATTTGGACTTAGTGCATGAAATACAAACATTTTTCACTGTAAATTCATAACTTCTAATTGGCTTGCATCCCAGTATGGTTCAAGACAGTCTTAAATGTAATACATAGTTCACAGAAAAAGACATGAAAACAACTCTTTAAATACATGAAAAGATGTCCAATCTCACTCAAAAAACTTTGAAATGCAATTAAACCTACACCAATATACTGTTTTCAGTTTTCAGATTAGATCAAACAGGTCAATAACTCTTCGTTGTGCTGGTGAAAGTGTGGGAAAGCAGGTTTGTTTTTTTTTTTTTAAGAGAGTGCACCAGCAGGGGAGAGGAGCAGAGGGAGAGAGAAAGATAGGGGGAAAGGAGGGAGAGGGGCAGGGGGGGAGGGAGCGAGAGTGAAAGTGAGAGAGAGAGAGAGAGAGAGAGAGAGAGAGAGAGAGAAAGAGAGAGAGAATATCTCAAACAGGCTTCACACCCAACACAAAGCCCAACATGGGGCTGGATCCCATGATCCTGGGATCATAACCTGAGCCAAAATCAAGAGTCAGATGTTCAACCAACTGAGCCACCCAGGCACCCCTACATGGTTTAGTAATTCTATTTCCCGGAATTTATCCTACAAATATATTACACATGTGTGAAGCAGTCTCTATGTTATTCCTTATAGCACCATTTGCATTTGCAAAAGATTGGAAACAAAGTAAATATGTACCAGTACAGACTAGAAAATATAGTATATTCATGTACTGCAAACTATGCAGTCTATGGAGAAAGAGGAAGTTTTCTATGTACACAAACAGAATGATTTCACACAAATAAAACAAAGTGAAAAATGATACATAGAATACATAGCTTTTGCATTAAACTGAGGAGTGAAAGAGCATATATTTATATATATGTTTTTATACAGGCATACTAACTTTCTAGCAGGCTATAAAGGAAATTAATTACACTGGAATAGTGGTTCCCTATGAGGAAGGGAAATAGCTAGAAACAGTTACACATAAATTATGTTATATATACAAACTTAAATTTAACCTACGTTTTTAAAAAAGGCAGTAAAGAATTTTTATTTAAACATCCTCACTTAGGGGCGCCCGGGTGGCTCAGTCAGTTGAGCGTCCGACTTCCGCCCAGGTCATGATCTCACAAGTTCGTGAGTTCGAGTCCCACATCAGGCTCTGTGCTGACAGCTCAGAGCCTGGAGCCTGCTTCAGATTCTGTGTCTTCCTCTCTCTCTGCCCCATCCCCACTCATGCTCTGCCTCTCCCTGTCTTAAAAATAAATAAAACATTTAAAAAAATTTTTTTTAAACATCCTCACTTAAATATCAAATTCAATCAAATACAGAAAAGATACAACACAATTAGATGTAAAACAAATGCAACATTTTTAATAGATGTTCTTGCTATTCTAACATAAACTTGTTTATGACCATATACTCCAAAGAATCAAATTAAATTTTACTTAGCCCATTCATACCTTGTATCTGTGACCCCATAATTATAGAAGATAAAAAAAACTTAAGTTGCTACCACAGGTTTTTTCAAAAAGCACTAGTAACATACAACTGATTTATAAACCAAACATGGGTCCAAAAATAAAGTTATTAGATTATTTCACATCAACTCAGTTAACAATAGAGTAAGACATTCTTTCTTCAGTATTTATCATTAGGAAGTGTGGCTAACAGCCCAAGAAATTAAATCCTAGATAAGAGAAAAGCTCTTAATTTTATAAACTTCACAAATATGCCAAGGAGAGCTACAAACTTATCACATGTAAATAAAACTTTAATAAACCAGACCATATTTTGAAAGTGCTAAGGAGACTCACTCTTCAAAAGAAACTTTCCTGATTCCTTTTTCCTTTTTGAATGTGAATTTCAGAATGTTAGATTTTTGTCTTTTTCTAGTGAAAAAACCATGTCACTCTCAGCTTGTTCATTAAATAGGTCATTTTACGTATTAGCATTATATACTTCAACTTTCACCTTCCAATGAATAATTTCTGCTTTCATCTATGAAAATGACAATGAGTTTGTTTTTGTTTTTTAAATTTATGCCACCATACTCCCTACAAATTACAGCGTAAGGATCTTGCCAAAAAAGACTATCCTACCGCACAGCTCAGGCACATTTTACATATAAAGACAAAAATGTGGGGCGCCTGGGTGGCCCAGGCAGTTGAGTGCCTGACTTCAGGTCGGGTCATGATCTCAGTTTGTGAGTTTGAGCCTACCAGGCCTCGCTGTCCAGCCCGCTTCAGATCCTCTGTTTCCCTCTCTCTATGCCCCATCCCACTCATGCTCTCTCAAAAAAATGAATGAACGTTTAAAAAAAAAGATAAAGATGAACAAAGTGAAGCTCTAACATATTAAACTCTGTACTGTAATAAATTTGAATTATATCAGCCTTTAGTATACTTTTCAGATTTTAAGGCAACTAGGGTAACAAAGATAGATACAGCAATAATATCCATTCTAATTACAACTTACTGACTCAAGTTAATTCACAAAATTATCTTTAGGAATTCTCTACTTAGATAAAGCACAAATCAATAAATGCTCAACCATACAACATGCCTAACAGGGCTCCCTCTGTATCTCAGATACGCCATGTACCTTCAGAATAACTTCACTGATATATAAAGGTCAGATGAATCAAAAGCCACCGACACTGATTGATAATATACTTGTAAGCAGAAATATATCATTTGTTGTCATCTAAACCCAACATTAGGTGCCTATTATCCAAGATCTTAAAAGAACTTCAGATATTATCTGGTATAGTAGTTCTCAACTCTAGCTGCACATTAAAATCCATTCTGGAATTGTAAAAAAATATACTTATGTCAGGTTAATCAGAACTGGAGGAGGAAGTGTGCATAACTAGGGTATTTTTTTTTAAATCCTGTTATTCTAATATGTAACCAGTAATGAGAAATACCAATAACTGAGATTATAATAATCCTGCAAGTCTTCTACAAACGACTGAGATCTGTTCTCCCTTCCAAATCTTTCCATGACTATATAGTGAAGGGGAAACGTGAATCCCACGTATTTCAATTGATGTTTTAGCAAATGCATTTTGAAGCACTCAAGCATGGTAGAATTTCAAACCTCAAACCATAGGCAATTGGTATACCTTAACGTTATTGCCCAACCATGCTGCTGCTGGGAGACTTCTCAAGTGTTGAAAGACTGTACTACCAAGAGAGGAGGGGGCAGATCAACCACTAATACACGCCTGGAATTAGTGTGATGATGAAAACCAGACTTTAAAGGCAGTCGACCCTGGCTCACTGTGTTAACCCAAACCTGAGTTTCCCCACCTGCAAAACGGTAATGATCATATACTTCATAGATAGATTATTAACGAGCTACAATACTTAACATAGTACCTAGCGATAATAATGGTTCAATTTAGTAAAAATAAGCTAATGCCTGTTGAACTTAACCAAAAGCAGAGGATCTAGGGAAAAGACCGGCCGAAGTCAGTCTCACAGGCCCATACGATCATCTTCACAAATATCCCCATCGGCGATGTCAAGTAAAGAACTGGTATTAACAGAAGACCAGGCAACTTCACGCCCGCAAAGAGAAAAGATCGCGGAGTGGGGAACAAGGCATGTAAAGCCGAGAGGGACGCAAAGGCCGCGCATCCTGCCCGAAGACGGCCGGGGCGCCGCCGCCAGAACTCAGGGATAAACCGAAGGGAGGCCGAAGGTGGAGAATGGAGCACGCAAAGTCCCTCACCTTCACCACGGCCGTACCCCGGCTGCCCTGACGGCCACTGTCTAGTCCCGCTCCAGGCTTGTTTACAACCAGGGTAGCCATCCTAGGAGGAGCGGTGCCGCAGAAGCAGCCGTCACCGCCTTCAACTAAGGGGCGGGGTAGGACCATCTACCCAGAGGCCTTGGCGCTCGCCGCTACCGCACAGGCGCAGTACGACGCCGGGCACGGCTGGGCTGACCTCAGAGCTCCTCCTCCTGTCAGTCCCTAGCTCTTGGAAAGCCGTTCCCTGTGTATGAACGCTTTGATGTTTTTACTGCTGTTATTTAGGAGACTGAAGTATGGAAGGAATAAAATTAAAGAAAGAAAAAGGAAAGGATAAAACAAGAAGTAAAATTTTGGAGTGAAACTCCCGTTTTAGAAACGATCGCTTCCTAATTGCAGAATAGACGTGAGGACTTCGGGAGACTACATCTCCCTGCATGCAGTGCGGTTTTTATTTAAACTACAAATTCCAGGATGCCACACTAGGTTGTTGTTTTTTTGTTTTTTTTTTTTTCCCCCCTCTACTCCGCCATGTAGTTATCTGTGGGGCTATGTACTGTCAGCGAGGAGTGGTTTCTGGAAGACGCTATGTGTGATTTGTGGCTGGAAAACAGAGAAGTATTTTATGTATAAATCGCTAAGAAATAAGAGATGGCTTTGGTGAAAAGAAGCCGTTGAGTCCCTAAAGGACGTCGTAAGAAGAGAATTTAAGGCACTACCAGCAGAAACTGTTGGGAGTGCATTCGATCTTCCCGAACGTACGCTTTACTGTTTTCTTCCGGGCTGCTTTGAACCTACCCAGCTGCCGTAGGCAGTGGGTCGAAAGTGCCGTTCAAAATGGAAGTAAATCCCCCGAAACAGGAGCACCTGCTGGCCCTGAAAGGTAAACTTTCACGAACCTGACTCCGTTTAGTCTGTTTTCTGTTCTCTCGCTAGTTCTCGAAGCCTTTGCCACCTAGGCCTGGTCCCGGGGATGTAGGCCTCGTCCTTCGTAAACACCATTAGTTCCTGCATTCTTGCTGTGTCCTTCGGCGCCGAGAGGAAGGAAGCAATTTTTCTTTGCTTTTTAGGTTTGAGAGACTTACGTTGCATTCCTCTAGAATGTAATAGATACCCGATAAATCACTCGTGGTGTTATATGCTGCTTGCCGTAACCAGACCGGTTTTAGTCAGAGAAGCTAAAGTCCCTAGAGCCCTGTGAGCCAAGATGATGTACAGTAGGCATCTCCGGTGATTTTTCCTTGTCTCTTGTGTCTTTGTGTAGCACTGACGAAGTTACCAGTCTTCAGTTTGATCAGCAAAATTAGTCTAGTTTTAGCAGTGCCAAGGGTTTTGAGACACATAGTACAACAACGTATAATTTAGATTTGCTATAACTTATTGCAGTTTACTTCAAAGTAGTGTGGATGTGGGAGAATTGATGTCAGCTTTCGTTTTCTGTACACAGCAGAAAATTTTGAGTAAGTTTGATGATGTAATTGTATTATTATTTAGGGAAAACGAACAGGGCAGAGTTTCTGGAATTACTGTTTTCTGAAAACCTTTTATTTAAAATGCTTTCAGCTGTATTTCATCTGTTTTCTACTTCCCCAAACACACTTCTTATTTCTTGGATGCTCTACTGTGTGGTTTCCAATAACTTCTTGAACTGAGCTGAGAAGAGATTGGATAGACATTTGAATTCAGTTGAATTTCACTTACCTTCTTTTGGCATCCATTTTGACGAACCATTATCTTGTACACAGTTATGATGTAGGTATTAAACATTCCAGAAGCTCAGCAGTCTCATTTGTAACATAAAATCATATACTGATAGCTCGGTTTAATAAATCTGTCTCTGACTATAAAGCTGAAAAACAACAATATTAATATAGATATATGACCTGTAAGCTGAGCCTGAGCAAATGAATTACACTGAGATGGGTTCTTTCTGGAGAAAAAGGAAAAGAAACTCTCATGTTCTTTCTTAATCCCATATCAAGTATGTAAATAGATATTAATATCTTTCAGAAATTTAAGAAACTTTCAAGATTTTAACAAGTCTAATTGTACTGATTGTTGGATACCAAGTGTACCAACTTATATGATCATTTAAGTTCACTTTCTTATATATGTAAAAAAATGAGCTGTCATAACTTCATCATCCTCAGAGTACAACATTGAATATTTTCAAACAAAAATAATTCTCAATGCAGTATCTTAAAGTGTGAAAGTGTAAAGAAAAGGAAAGAAAAAAATAAAAGCATTATTGTTTTAAAAATATGCTATGTTTAGGGGAACCTGGGTGGCTCAGTCAGTTAAGCTTCCGACTTTAGCTCAGGTCATGATCTCCAGGTCTCTGATTTCCAGCCCTGCGTCGGGCTCTGTGCTGACAGCTCTGAGCTGTCAGCACAGAGCCTGGAGCCTGCTTCAGATTCTGCATCTCCCTCTCTCTCTGCCCCTCCCCTGCTCACACTGTGTCTCTCTCACTCTTAAAAATGAATAAATGTTAAAAAAAAATTAAGAATATGCTATGTTTAGGGGCGCTTGGGTGGCTCAGTCGTTTAAGTGACCAACTTCGGTTCAAGTCATGATTTCATGGTTCGAGTTCCACATGGGGCTCTGTGCTGACAACTCAGAGCCTGGAGCCTGCTTCGGATTCTTTGTCTCCCTCTCTCGACCCCTCCCCTGGTCACAATCTGTCTCACTCTGTCTCAAAAATAAACATTAAAAAAAAAAAAAAAGAGTATGCTATGTCTAGATTCATGTTAAGAATTATGGGTGTTAAGGATCACAGTCATTTATGAATTTAAGTTGTCAAATCAGTGGACATTAACAGGCGAAAAGAATCATGATGAAATTAATTACTTCTGACTCTTCAAAATTGGTGATCAAATGAGTATTATGACATCATGACAGGAGTCCCCACCTATGGCCATTCTAGTAATGGAAGAACCCCTTCAAGGAGTTCTCTAATGATTTGGGGAGAACCTCTCATTTTTTTTCTACAGTAATTAGGATTTGAAAGAGCTTGCATTGTGGCTCATGCAACTTTGGAAGCCTAATTGTATGCTAGAACTTACTATCAGTGACCCAATTTGGGACAGCTTGAAGACTTCTTTGTTCTAAAAGGAAAAAAAAATATTAAGGTCTAGCCTTCTTGTTCCTCCTCTGAATTGGAATTCAGAAGCCATGGTACTAATGTCTTGATAGTGTGAAAGTGCCCCGTTTATACTAAGGACACTTTTTAACAAGACCAGTTCCCAGCCTGGTTAAAATGCAAAATTTATTTTCATGTTATTGGTGCTTAGTATTGGGGATGAAAATCGTTAAGTAGTGTATCTATGTATTTGGTAGAATTCATACCATTTTAAAGTATAAAATCTATTTTTTTCAATGCATCAAAAATCACAATGATTTTCATTTTCCTCAATTAATGTCTCAAAGTTTTAAGTATTATTACATTTTTGTTCTCTTCAAATGAATAAAATATCCTAGGAATCACTAATTTACCCTTTTTTTCTGCTATAGTCTTAAGATTATTACCTAATATATTACTGACAATACTTACAAATATTTACATGTTGATCTAAATGTGTTGACTACTAGCAGTTTGAGGCTTACCAGGCATTTAATCCAGATCCCTTATTTTGGTGAGACAGAGGGTTTCCAATTTTGTGGATTCCATTCACATTTACCAACAACACTTGGTAAAATATCATATTGGGATTGGTTTTTGTTTTTTCTTTTCTCCCTATTTGTGTGTAGGTTATCCCTACCATATCTTATTCTTTGCAATACTTCCGCTTTAGGTCCTGATTCCCTCTGATTTGGAAAGAAAGTCTTGTAATTATAAATTACATTCTAGCACTGAGGATCACATCTAAGAAATTTTCTCTTCATTAAGAGTGACTGGATTACTGCAGAATGACTACAGAAGTAATATTACATTATCGACCACATGAGAATGAGCCCACACAACTGTCAAAAATTGCAGAGAAAGCACTTCAAGACTTTCCTACACGTCCACTATCAAGATTTATTCCTTGGTTTTCTCATGATGGGTCCAAACTTCCACTCAAACCTAAAAGATCACCACCTGTGATTTCTGAAGAGGCAGCTGAAGATGTGAAACTGTACTTAACCATTTCAGAACATGATGTTAAATCACAGAGTTATGATTGCACAATAGATCTTTTGGAATTTCAACCTAATTTAAAAAAAGAAAAGCACTTAATCCAGTCACACACACTGAATGAACAGACTAATTCTGGAAATCTAGATAAGCAATCAGAAAAGGGAAGACAGCATAAGAAGAGGTTTTGGAGTGTTTCACTTCCCAACAGTAATTGCACTGAAAATATTTTTCCTTTGTCTAAAAAATTGCAAGATAGTTTAAAGGCACTGAATTTGCATTCACTTTATAGGGCAAGATGGACTATAGAGCACACTATTTGTAACAACCAAACTCTGGAAGACATTTGGGCAAAACTCAATCAAATTATCAGGCACAATGAACTTCCATCTTGTAATGCTACAATTCAGAGACACTTAGACCAAATATGGGTGTTCTGTGATATTATGTACTGTGAATATGTGGGAAATCTTCTTAAAGGTAGATTAGCTCTTACTGGGAAAATGAATTTATGTGTACGTAAATATGGTGTTATTTTTAGTATGTAATGAATTCCACTGATTGTGAAAGAGAAGAATATCCTGAATGAACTGTGATCTGAAATCAATAAATTTTTTATGAGTTTTTAAATTTTAGATGACTTAATTTTTTTATTCGACCCTTCAGTCATATAGCCTATTCATTCTTAATATTGTAAAAAATTTTGTGGTAATATGTATAGTTTGTTTCCTAGAAGTAAATGACTATCAGGTGAGTTCCTAGGCATGTCTGTTAACTCAAGAACAATGTATACAGGAAGGTGAATCTATGACAGCATTTGATAAAATACTAACAGCATTTACTCTAAGAAATGGTAGCAGTACCATAATTTTATTTTTCCCTGACAAGTTGTCTACCTGTAGATAAATGTTAACTCAAATTCAATGGAAAAAAGTGGACTATCATATGAATTTAACTTCTTTTGCCAACTTAGCAAATGACTAAAGACCGTTTTTCTTGAGAATTTCTAAAATGAGCTCCTGCATAATGATTAACTTTAATATAATGTGCTCAGAATGCCCAGCATTTCACTTCACAAACTTGAAATCATTCAGGGACTAGATAGGCAAGACTATAGAATATGGTTAAGGACTCTGAACTGTAAGAAGATTCTAATTTAATTTTTTTAAGTTCTTTCCAAGCAAAATGTATATATATACAAGTTGAACTTGGCTCAGTTCATTAGTTTGTAACCTCAAGCCTATCTTTTTCATAATTTATTGAAAATTTCTAAAAGTTATTTATAAGATAATAGATGAAACCCGAATTTCATAAGTAAATCAAGGGTCTGTGTGAGTTCCAATGAGGATGGCTCTATACATGACACTATTTGCTGTGTACAGTGAATATTTGACTTGGCACTGGGCTGAAAGTCACATACTCTTTTTGACCTCCTCAATTTTTGACTAAGAACCTGATCTAACATTCAGAGCTGAATATAAGACTATCACTTAATTACCTTTTTTTTCCTTTAGCTGGTTTGTTTTGTTTTTTAAATTCCACCTAGGAGTTCCTCTGACAGTTTTTTTTTTTTTAATTTTTTTTTTCAACGTTTATTTATTTTTGGGACAGAGAGAGACAGAGCATGAACAGGGGAGGGGCAGAGAGAGAGAGGGAGACACAGAATCGGAAACAGGCTCCAGGCTCTGAGCCATCAGCCCAGAGCCCGACGCAGGGCTCGAACTCCCGGACCGCGAGATCGTCACCTGGCTGAAGCCGGACGCTTAACCGACTGCGCCACCCAGGCGCCCCATAACGTTTATTTATTTATGAGAGAGAGAGAGAGTGTGAGAGAACACAAGCAAGGGAGGGGCAGAAAGAGAGGGAGACACAGAATCCAAAGCAGGCTCCAGGCTCTGAGCTGTCAACGCAGAGCTTGAAGTGGGGCTCGAACCCACAACCATGAGATCATGACCTGAGCCAAAGTCAGATGTTTAACCAACTGAGCCACCCAGGCACTCCGTCTGCCAGTTTGTTTGTTTTTTAAGCCTTGCTTTTATTGGTATTTGCTCTTTTCCAGCCAACATTATGTGTAATTTTTGAGGTTCATTAATTTGTTATAAGACAGGAAATATTGCATTTTAAGTCTGCATTTGATAGGGGCATACTTTGGATCTTCCTTCAAATAATGAGATAGTTTTATATTACTAACAGGGCTTTCCCAGTTTGTGTTTAAGAATCTGCATTATAATGAACTGTGCTTTATAGTAGTTTTCTTTGAGTCCATAAAATGATAGTGTTTCTTACCCACTGCTATCCCCACCTCCACCCCTGCTGATTTTTACCCTCTTTGAAAATATGAAGAAAACATATTTTTAAAAGGTTTCTTTTTTTAAATTTTTATTTATTTTTGATAGGGAGAGCATGTGGGCAAGTTGGGGAGGGGCAGAGAAAGGGGCACAGAGATCTGGAGCGTATCTGGAGCAGACAGCCAGATACGGGGCTCGCTCTCAGGAGCTGTGAGATGATGACCTGAACCAAAGTCGGACACTTAACTCGCTGAGCCACTCAGGGGATCCTGAAGAAAATATATTTTTAATACCAGTTTGGGAACTTTTTATTTTTAATAGAGGGTTGTTTTTTACCAACCCCCTTATTGTCTCATACCATAAAAATCATAGAATCAGCAAAAACTAGCCTCAATAAGACTTTGATACACAATGGAAATTTGAGCATATAATAAGCAAATAAGTTGGCTACATGTTTGAGTGAACTCAAAGACACTTTCTATAAGTTTTTTTTTTTTTCTCTTTAATGTTTATTTTTGAGAGAGAGACAGAATTGGAAGCAGCTCCAGGCTCTGAGGTGTCAGCACAAAGCCTGATGCGGGGCTTGAACTCACGGACCAAGAGATCATGCCTTGAGCCAAAGTTGGACGCTTAAATGACTGAGCCACCCAGAAGCCCCTATAATTTTTAATTTAAATTCCAATTAGTTACCATACATGTAATATTAGTTTCAGGTGTACGAAAGAGTGGTTCAATACTTCCATACAATACTAGTGCTCAATACAACAGGTGCATTCCTTCATCCTTTTCATGTATTTAACCCATGCTCCCACCCACCTCCTCTCTAGTAACCATTAATTTGTTCTCTGTACAGGTCTGTTTCGTGGTTTGTCTCTTTTTTTCCTTTTGCTTGTTTGTTTTGTTTTTTAAATTCCACTTATGAGTGAAATCATGTGTTTTCAAGGACACTTTTAAAAAATGTTTCAAGATTTGAGAGTGTATTTTGTCTTAAGATTTGGCTTCTTCTGAAATGAAGAAAAAAATGGGGAATAAAGACCACTTGGTGTTAGAAGTGAGCTTAGAGGGTAGCCTGGGTGGCTTAGTTGGTTAAGTGTTTGACTTCAGCTCAGGTCATGATCTCATGGCTTGTGGGTTTGAGCCCACATTCGGGCTCTGTGCTGATGGTATGGAGCCTGTTTGGGATTCTCTCTTCCCCTCTCTCTGTCCTTCCTCCAGTTGTGCTTTCTCTCTCAAAATAAATGAATAAATGTAAAAAGTGAGCTTAGAGTGTTAGATATTTAGATTGTGAAAAACTGTATATATCATTTTTACAGCCCTTTTATATCCCCTTCAGGTTGTGCATAATTTAAATCTGCTTTCCTAATTAAAAATGAACTGAAGAGCTTTCCCCATGAGATCAGGAACACAACAGGGATATCCACTGTCACCATTGTTGATTAACATAGTGTTGGAAACCCTAGCATCAGCAGACAGCAAAATGAAGTAAAAGGCATCCAAATTGGCAAAGAAGAAGTCAAACTTATACTTTTTGCAGATGACATGATACTCTACATGGAAAACCCAAAAGACCCCACCAAAAAGCCGCTAGAACTGATACATGAATTCAGCAAAGTTGCAGGTTACAAAATCAATGTACAGAAAATTGGTTGCATTTCTATACACCAATAATAAAGCAACAGAAAGAGAAATCAAGAAATCCATCCCATTTGCAATTGCACAAAGAACCATAGAATACCTAGGAATAAACCTAACCAAAGATGTTAAAGATCTGTATGCTGAAAACTATAGAAAACTTATGAAAGAAATTGAAGAAGACATAAAGAAATGGAAAAACTTTTCCATTGAATTGGAAGAACAAATATTGTTAAAATGTCAGTAGTACCCAAAGCAATCTACAGTGCAGTCCCAATCAAAATTGTACCAGCATTCTTCTCAGACCTAGAACAGACAATCCTAAAATTTGTATGGAACCACAAAAGACCCTAAATAGCCAAAAAATGAAGTAGAAAGTTAGAAACAGCTACCCGAACACTTCCAATGCCAGGTCAGTGATCTTTACCTGTTAAATATTCTGCTTGATATATAGTCCTGTTTTGAATTCCCATAAGATGTTTCTGGTAAGGCCTTACATTCTGGGTTTATGACCCTAAGCTTATAATTAATCATACAGAGAATTATTTTTTAATGTTTATTTATTTATGTTGAGAGAGCGAGAAATCAGGAGAGGGGCAGAGAGAGAGAGAGAGAAAGAATCCCAAGCAGGCTCTGTGCAGCACAGAGCCTGATGTGGAGCTCTGTCTCATAAACCCTGAGATTTTGACCTAAACCATAACCAACAGTCCTCTAATCAACTGAGCCACCCAATGCCCCCAGATAATTATTTTTGAATCAAGTGAATTTACCTGAGCTCAAATCTAATTCTGCCACCTGATACGTAGTCTTTTTTAAAAATTTATAAACATATATATGTGTGTGTGTATGTGTATATATATGTGTGTATATGTATATGTATATATATGTATATATATACAAATATATGTATGTATATATATGTATATATATACATATTTGTATATGTATACAAATATATATATGTATATACATATGTATATATATACATATATATATTTGTATATATATACATATGTATATACATATATATATTTTGAGAGCACATGAGGAAGAGGGAGAGGGAGAATCTTAAGCAGGTTCCAGCCCAGGGTAGAGCCTGATGCAGGACTCCATCTCAGGACCTTGAGCGGAAATCAAATGTTCAATGCTTAACTGAGGCACCCAGGTGCCCCTATATAATCTTTTATAGGCAAATTATCCTCTGGAAGCATTATTCTTATGTATAAAAGGTGGACAGTGGTACCAAATTTCTGGTCCTGAGACTTGAATGTGTGATATTTAGCACAGTCTAGCACTAGGAAATGCTCATTAAATATTAGCTCTGCACGTGATTTCAGAAATTTTAAGGTTAACATCTGTTGCCTATATCAGCAGCTATCTATGTATATTATGATTTTACTTTATTTTATTTTATATTATTTTATTTATTTATTTTTTTAATGTTTATTGATTTTTGAAACAGAGAGAGACAGACCATGAACAAGGGTGGGTCAGAGAGAGAGAGGGAGACAAAGAATATGAAACAGGCTCCAGGCTCTGAGCTGTCAGCACAGAGACTGATGCGGGGCTCGAACCCACGAACTGCGAGATCATGACCTGAGCCAAAGTTGGACGCCTAACCGACTGAGCCACCCAGGCACCCCACTTTGTTTTATTTTTAATTTTATTTTGTTTTTACTTTACTTAAGTAAGCTCTACACCCAGCATGGGACTTGAACTTAGAACCCTGAGACCGAGAGCTACATGTTCTACCAACTGAGCCAGCCAGGCACCTCTCAAAAGCCATCTATTTAATATAACGTTGTTTGGTGCCCTTGGTTCATGAAACTTACATCTTCAAAATACCATTTACTTGAGGATTTGGATGAGTTACTGATTCTTTCATTTGGCAAAGATCTATTGAATATACTAGGTGCCAGAACCTATGTCAAGCAACAAAGCCACAAAACTAAACATAATACATAAGAGCCTATCTGGGCTGATAGCTCAGAGCCTGGAGCCTGCTTCCGATTCTGTGTCTCCCTCTCTCTCTGCACCTCCCCCATTCATGCTCTGTCTCTCTCTGTCCCAAAAATAAATAAACGTTGAAAAAAATTAAAAAAAAAAAAAAGAGCCTAAACCTCATGGACTTTGGATCATAGTGTTGTAAATAAGTACATATATCAGTCCATGATGAATACAAGGAGCTATGAAAGAAGTAGGTGAGCTGTTATTTCTTTTTTGAAAAGATGATGTTTAAGCTGAGACCAAGATGAGAAAGGTGTTAAATTTAATATGAATGATATAACTAGTTAGTAGTTAGGTGATACATGTTTACATATGCTAATGAATACCACTTATACTGTGAATAACCATTTAGGTCAATAGTCTAAAGTTTTGGGGGTTTGATTTGAATGAACATTTTTTTTTAGAGTTTATTTTGAAAGAGAGAGAGAGACAGAGAGAGAGCATGAGCAGGGGAGGGGCAGAGAAGGAAAGAGAAAATCTCAAGCAGGCTCTGCACTGTCAATGCAGAGCCTGACAGGGGGCTTGAACCCACAAACCATGAGATAGATCATGACCAGAGCCAAAACTAAGAGTTGGACACTTAACCAACTGAGTCACTTAGGTACCTCTGCATTTTCTGAAATATTTTACAAGTTTGTATGATTTTTAATTTTATATTTTGGTCTTTATTTTGATGTGATCAAATGTCAGTCATTAGAAATAATTGAAAAAGATTTTCAGTAGTTAGCATGTTTCAATAGTTTCAATAGTTATGATGTCCTATCCACACTAAACTAAATTACATAAATTTTCCCTTTTTGTGCTTAATTTTTTCCTGTTAACTATTTGATATGTAGGCATTTTACTTGATATTTGAAATGAATTTGTATATTAATTTTCTAAATTTTTTCTAGATAGCTAAACAGTTCTAGCAGTTTATAATGTTGATTTCTTTGGCTGCATCCTAATCTTTTTTTTTAAACTAATATATCTGTATAGTCTTACATTAATAAACCAATTAATTGATTTTAGACTTAAATGTTTTAATATATGGTAAATCCAGTTCTTCCTCATTTTTTCCCATTAATTTACTTAGCTTATTTTTACTTGTTTTTCTAAACTTAGACAAATTCTTTTATGTCCCAAGAACAAATCTTAGTTTTAATTGGAATTTTAAAGAGCTATAGGTTAAGTGATACCTTTGTAATTTCTGTATAGAAAAATATTACTTACCGGTCCGCTTATTGAACTTCCAGTGGCCAGTGATTAGAACTGAGAGAGAAAGCTCACAAAGATTCTTTTGGTGTAAAATTATGGTTTGGTGTAAAATTATGGATGTTCAAAATGGTGCATCAAAACTTTTTTCTCTGTAAGGCTGATATTTTGTTCACAATGAAGTCACTCAGGATATTTTTTAAAGTCTTGTTCTCATATACCTTAAGCGTTAAAATTCCTTTCTTTTCCACTTTTTCTATTATGTGGTATATTACATTTACAGTTTTATAATGAGGTTGTAAATAAATCATGTAAGATTTTTTGTTATAAATTACTATTTTAGTAATATTTAATAATAGTTTAGTGTTATTTGGGGAAGTACATAATATTTAAGAAGCTTTTAGGTTATATTTGATGTTAGTATGGAATTGAAATATACTCTCAACTTGGGAATACTGGCCCAAAGCAATATTAATATTTTTCTTTCTTCTTTTTTTTTTTAATTCACAGTGATGCGGTTAACTAAACCTACTTTATTCACCAATATTCCAGTAACATGTGAAGAAAAGGACTTACCTGGTATGCTTTGTTCTGTTTGCACCTAGGGAAAAGTTGCAGCCTGGACTGCCTGTATTACCTAGCAATAAGCATAGTCTTGCCAGTCTCATGCTCTTTGCTGCATTCTTTATTGTCTGTTTTTATATGATGTGAGTGGTGGCTTTCTAAGTGGTAGGTCTCACTCATAATTTCTTAGCCAAGAGACTGTTGCTTTCCTATGGCAACAAGAGGAGTATATTCATAGTCATGATATTAAAATTTTATTTATCCTCAAATGTTCCATGAACATGTATATTAGCATTCCCTTTATTTAAAATTATTGGAGTTATCTATATTTTATATTTCATGACCTTCATTTTCCTTTGTTTCTGAAGTGTTCATTCTCTGTGAAAGTAGAATTTTTTGGCACACATTTGTTGTAGTGAAGGTTACAAACTAAATATTTTTTAATTAAATATTTCTCCCAGCTATTTCTTTAATGGAAGTAAAACTTAAAATATAGATGTTAGAATTTTCTGTTTTTCTCTTTCTATAGGAGATCTCTTTAACCAACTCATGAGAGATGATCCTTCAACCGTAAATGGTGCAGAAATTTTAATGTTGGGAGAAATGTTGACTTTACCACAGAATTTTGGGTAAGAATGATAACATTGACATAAAGCATGCAACGGTACTTCAAAGCCATTACAAATTATGTTTTCATAAAATAACTATGGAATGGAAAAATACTCCTGTACATTTAAGTGGTGTAAAAAAAAAAAAAGTTTTACCAAAATTATATTATATGATTCGGGGCAGTTTTTATTTAAAAAAAAAGAAAGAAAGAAAAGAAACCTACCAAAATATGAATAGGGGTTTCTAGGATGATAAAATTTTAACTTTCTTCTTTAGATCTTACTGTATTTTTTAATGACCATGTATTCTTTTTATTTTAACTGACTTAATCTAAATGTCTTTCAGAAGCAACTTTTTGTTCACTTACACAGCTCTTTCCCAGCATAAGTTATCAGACTTATCTTTTTATTAGGAACTCTCAATTTTTATTCCTTCTTAATGCTAGCTCTTCTCTTATTCTAGTTTAGTAATGAGGTAGAAGGTTCTGGTTTCACTGTGTTTGCAACTGAGAGTGTTTAAGACCACATGGAATTTTTCAGGTTTTTAAAAAAAGGTTTACAGAATGTGACTAGTGTCTTGAAAGCTTGGAAATATATTCATATAAAAAATTCATGTAAAATATTTTTGTATTTTTTTGTAATACATATTTATAAACATGTATTTTTATAAAATATACTTCAATAAAAGCATAAGGTAAATCCAGTAATCATTATTTGTATTAGAACAACTTAGAAAAATAAAACAAATTGGTAAAAAATACTGATACCAATTACTTGGGTCTCCTCTAGATTCAGGGAATAAGTTATTTCAAAAATTGTCTTTTTCTAGCCTCTTAAGTAATTAGTCAAAAGACCTTTAACATGGATCTGATTTTAGTGGCTTATATCTAAGGAAACTGGCTGTGCAGTAGTTGAGGGCTAGATATATATCATGTTTTATAGAATAAGTCAGTATTTTGAATTGTACTGGGTAATGAATGAGCTGTCTAAGGTACACAAAGGAATGCTGAAGCGGTATTTCAACTGATTTCTATCCTTTAGTAAATTCTTCTCCATTTAAAGTTCTCAGTGGTGTTCAAGTAGAATATTTGTGTTAAAACTCGAATGCATCTGCCTAAAAGTTTATTTTATTTCACAGGAATATATTTTTGGGAGAGACCTTTTCCAGTTATATCAGCGTTCATAATGATAGCAATCAAGTTGTTAAAGATATATTAGTAAAAGTAAGTGGCATTCTTGTTTGGGATATATATTTTTTTTAGCTTGTTAATTTCTATTCTTATGTTTCTGAAACTTCATTAAAATGCATTTGATACTGGACTTCTTAATTGTCATTAACAACAAGCATTAACTGAACTCCTAAAGCTTTAAGATACTATGCTAAGCACAGAATCATTTTTCCTTGTCCTCCAAGGTTTGATAGCTTGGGTGAGAAAATGTACCAGTCACGGATTTAAATTTTTGTTAATAATTTGTAATAAACATAATAAAATTTGAAAGAGGAGGTCAGATCACAGAGGATTGCATCAATCACAAAGGCCTATTGGAAGAGAAGGAACACAACAGGATCTTTAAAGAATGGTGGGATTTAGAGAAAAAGAGGGACATGATAATGAGGAGCAGAGGCATAGGAATCCATAATGTGTTCTTGTAGCAGTGAACAGAATTCACTTGATAGAAGTAGGTAAGGTTAGGAGGGCCTGGGTGGCTCAGTCAGTTAAGCGTCCAACTTTGGCTCAGGTCATGTTCTCACCGTTGGTTAGTTCGAGTCCCACATCGGACTCTGTGCTATCAGTGCTGAGCCTGCTTCCAATCCTCTGTCCTCCTCTCTCTGTGTCCCTTACCTGCTCACTCTCTCTTTCTCACAAATAAACAACAAAAAAAAAAAAAAAAAAAAAAGAAGAAGAAGAAGAAGAAATAGGTAAAATTTTAGAGATGTGTAGTAGCCATAAAGTGGAGTATCTTGAAAGGTTATAGCTGAAGGTTTTAGCCTTTTTTTTCTTTTTTAAATTTAAGACAGTGGGCAGTCAGCAAAGGTATTCACACTGTGTTGGAAGATTGATATGAAAGCATTATATGGGATAGTTTATAGCAAATACACCAGTTAGAAGATTGTTACATTAGTTTAGAGATCAAGGGATAGGTGAGGCACCTGAGTGGATCAGTTGGTTAAGCATCTGACTTCGGCTCAGGCCATGATCTCATGGTTCACTGGTTCGAGCCATGCATCAGGCTCTGTGCTAACAGCCCAGAGCCTGGAGCCTGCTTCAGATTCTGTGTCTCCCTCTCTATCTGTCCCTCCCCCATTCACGCTCTGTCTGTCAGAAATAAATAAGTCAAGAGGTAGACTATGCTAACTCAAACAATCTGAAATTTATTCAGAAAGAGAAAGGACATAAAGTAAAAACTTACTGTAGGTCAGAGAGAAGGCACCAAAGCTGTCTTCACATGGTGAGTTTAGATTACTAGAGCATTGCCAAAAGGGAAGTCCCATGAAAATGAGCTTGAAATGGCTCCTGTGTGGTTCAGTCGGTTGAGCGTTTGACTTTAGCTGAGGTCATGATCTCCAGGGTTTGTGAGTTTGAGCCCCACATCGGGCTCCCTGCTGTCAGCACAGAGACCTTTGGATCCTCTATCCCCCTCTCTTTCTGCTCCTCCCCCACTTACGCTCTCTCTTTCAAAAATAAACATTAAAAAATATGAGCTTGAAAATATCAGCAAGTATTAGAATTGAAAAGGTCCTCGGAGAGCCAATAATGCCAAATTTCATATATTACCCAACTTCCAGAAACCGGATGCAAAATGTATGTTTGTTATACTATGAATGGAGTTTCTGCCTTTTATTAGGTCGGGTTGGCAGACTATATAGCATATTGGCCAAATTTGGTCTCTTGCCTGTTGTTATAGGGCCTTTGTACTAGGAATGGTTTCTTCATTCTCAAATGATTGAAAAGAAACAATCTTACTTTGTTAGGTGAAAATTATATGAAATTCAAATGTCAGTCTCCATGAATAAAATTGTATTGGCACCCAGCCACAGTTATTCATTTATGTGTCATCTGTGGCACATTTCAAGCTACAACTGGGGAGTTCTAAAGTCTAAAGTATTTGATATCTGAGCTTTAAAGAAAAAGTTTGCCAGCTTCTACGTTTATTATGAAAAGGTCTGACTCTGAGAACTTTGAGAACATACACTTTTTTCCTGGCATTTCAGTAAAGGATGAATTTATTTTCATAAGGTGAGTGAATCAGCAAATGCATATGATTTAAGTTAATATTGAAAAGAACAAGCAATATAATAGCATACTTACTGTAAAATATGTATTTATATTTCTGTTGGCTTTATTCAATTTTAATTTCCGTGAAGATAGGGGTGTTTAATAATAATAGTAGCTAATGTTGATTGAACAGTGCAGTGCCCACCCAAGAGTTATCTTAGTTTCTCAGGTAAGACATTAAGAATCACGATATGCACAGAAGCCATTTTTGACTTAAAAATAACTTAAGAGGATATAGGTCAGGAAGCACAGCATAATATTCACCTATATTTTCATTTTTATGTTGTCTATCGAATTTTAGGTGTCGATATTTTGGTTGCTTAATAAAAGATTTAGATAATTTTCCTTCATTTTCAGTGCCTTGGAGCAATATATTTGGAGCATTTAGACTATCTGGTTTTTGTAGGGTGTATAGAATTCTGTGAAATCTTATGGACTTGTGTGTCTTATAGGGGAAATTACTTGATAGCATCTGCACTTTCATTCCTGTGATCAGTTTGTTTAAGCTTTTTATGTCTAATGTTATATAACAGTTTGTGAGACTGTTTCATTCTAAGAAATGATTCACTTGAGGTAGATTTTCAAATTTATTTGCATACAGGTCTGCAAAGTAGTCTCTTAAAAATTTCTTCTCTTTTGGTGTTACTTTCCCCTGGTTATTCCTTATTTTATATAATTTTGCTTCCTTTATTTTTTCCTCTTGATTAAACTAGCTCATGGTTCATATATTTTAATTTTTTTTCAAAAAGGAATTTTTGTTATTTATATTTAATGTTTTTTCTCTACCTCATTGATTTTTGCTTTTTTTTTTTTTTTAAATTTTTTTAAACATTTATTTATTTTTGGGACAGAGAGAGACAGAGCATGAACGGGGGAGGGGCAGAGAGAGAGGGAGACACAGAATCGGAAACAGGCTCCAGGCTCCGAGCCATCCGCCCAGAGCCCGACGCGGGGCTCGGGCTCACGGACCGCGAGATCATGACCTGGCTGAAGTCGGACGCTTAACCGACTGCGCCACCCAGGCGCCCCTTGATTTTTGCTTTTAATGAGCTCCGTTCTTGTGCTTCTGATTATTTACCTTGTTTAATAGCTTTTCATCTAGGGATTTAATTTTTAAGTTTTTATTCTTTTATTTCTGTTGATAAAAGTGAATTTTCTTCTGATTGCTTGAAATATATCCTGCAGATTCTGATATGTAGCGTTTTCATTATGACTATTTTTAAAGAATTCTTTCATTTTATTTGTATTTCCTCTTTTACCCAAGAGTTGTTTAATAGATTTTTCAGATATTAAACTGTTGTTTAATAGGTTTTTTTGTTCTCTAATGTTAATGATCTGTAGTTTAATCAGTTTTGTTATTGTTTTATTCCAGTAGAACTTGTTAATGTTTTCTTTGTGACCTAATATTAATTTTTAATGAATATCGTATATGTATTTGAGAAGAAGGTGTATTTTCTATTAGCCATGGTAAAGTTAGATATGTACTGTTGGTGTTGTTAGGTCTCCTGTACCTTTACTTCCCCTTTTTTTTTTTTTTTGGTCAGCTTGATCTTATACTGAAAGTGGCATGTTAATCTCATATTGTTAATGTGTTTCTATTTATATCTTTTATAATTTTTACTTTATAAAGGCAAAGCTGTTTGGTTCATAGGTATTTATACTTATTCTTCATTTTGAATTGTGGCTTATAGCACTAAAAGTTTCCTCCTTTGCCATGCTTTTTGGCTTGTATCTTAGTTGTAGCATCTATACCCCTATCCCTGTTTTGTTACTGTTTCCATTTGCCTGAAGTGCTTTTGTCCATCTTTTTAATTTTAGCCTTTAGCAATTATTTTTATTTATGTCTCTTTTATACAACATATAATTGGGTCATTGTGAGCTGTATGGGATTTTTTATTAGATGAATTAAGTGCACTCACATGTATGTATAAGTTTATGTGCTTGATTTCCAATATGTCACATTATTTTCTATTTAAATATTAAGTGTATTATATTCTAACTGCTATGGGTTTTTTCTTCACACAATGTGTTTTCATTATTTTCAAATAATTTTTGTATATAGGAAGGTTTTTATTTTTGTTTTAGTTTTTGCCTTTATATTTATGCCTTTTATGATATTTCCCCTTACCTGTTTCTTACTTAACTGCTTACTGTAAAGCTTTTAGTCTTTAATATCATCCTTTATCTCTTACCTATTGCTCATACCACTTTCCTTTTTCCCTTTCTCATCTCTTCCCATTTTTATTTGCATATTGATTGGACAGAGAGTTCTCAAGTAGATTGCTCAGGACATGCTTGTGGGTATAATATTCTCTGAGCCTTTACATGTTCAAAAATGGTTCTATACTTGGGGTGCCTGGGTAGCTCAGTTGGTTAAGCATCTGACTTCGCTCAGGTCATGATCTCACAGTTTGTGAGTTCGAGCCCTGCGTCGGGCTCTGTGCTGATGGCTTGGAGCCTGGAGCCTGGAGCCTGCTTCAGATTCTGTGTCTCCCACTCTCTGCCCCTCACCCGCTCACACTCTGTCTCTTTCTCTCAAAACTAAATAAACATTAAAAAAAATAATTAAAAAATGGTTCTATACTTGAAGGACAGTTTGGCTGGATATAAAATCCTTTGTTTACATTTTCTTTGTGTTTTCTGAAAATGCTACTCCTTTGTTACTTAGCTATATATGTTGTGGGTTTTTTTTTCTCTTTTTAAATGTTTATTTTTATTTTTGAGAGAAAGTGTGAGCGGGGGTGGGGCAGAGAGAGAGAGGGAGACAAAGGATCCCAACCAGGCTCTACACTGACAGCAACAAGCCCAATTCAGGGCTCAAACTCACAAACCACAAGATCATGACCTGAGCCAAAGTCAGACACTCAGCTGAGCCACCCAGGTACCCCTGTATATGTTATTTTTGAGGGGACTAATGCCAGGCTAATTTTTTTGCTTTTTAAGTTATTTGATAATTTTTTCCTGGTGGCCCTGGGGATTTTTTTTTCTGTAAGTTTTAGAATTGGTCTTTTGATATAATATCTCTGATACCAAGTGGACTCTTTGAAAATGTAGATTTAGATCTGTTATTGCTAGAAAGTTTTCATGGATTATATTTTAATAGTTTTATTCCATTATTTCCTTTGGCATATCACATTTTTAATATGATTTGTATCTTTTCTATCTTTATCTTTCCTGAATTCAATCAATTATTTACATTCTTCTCTAAAAAAAAATTTAGCCCCACACTAAAGCAACAACAGTAACAAAACAACAAACCAAAAAATGTTTAGCCTTAGTTTTAAAATTTCTCATTTCTGGAGTGCCTGGGTGGCTCAGCCAGTTAAGCAGCCAACTCTTGATTTTGGCTCAGGTCATAATGTCACAGTTGTGAGTTCAAGCCCTGCATTAAGCTTTGTGCTCACAGTGTGGAGCCTGCTTCCAATTCTCTGTCTCCCTCAATCTTCCCCTCCCCACTCTCAAAAATAAATAAACATTAAAAAACTTTTTTAAAGTTCTCGTTCCAGGTGTTTTTTCATATTTCAAAAATTTTTTGAGAGTATTTAATTCACTTTGAGTGTTTTACAGTTTTCTTCTGCTTCACTATTGGTTTTGTGCGGCATTTTTTATCAGTGAATTATTTCATTTCTCATCTTTCTTCTTTTTACAATATTTTTGTATAGATGAAGACAATTGGTGGCTTTTGATTCTGTGAAATGCAGTTTGGGTGCTTTGATATTCCTTATTCAAAAACACCGTCTTAAAGCAGTGGGAGCAAAGTATGGTTTCTTTATCAGGTAGATTTTGGTAGAGTAAGAAAGGGTTGTGTGTTCTTACATTTTCGCTTTTCATATGAATTGTAGTGTCCTAAATTTTTCTTCCTCACTGTACAGTTTCCAAAAAGCGTCTCTCTTTTTTTTAACTCTTTTTCTCCGGAAGTGTTTTCTTGCCAAGAGTGTCTCTTCACAAACATGGTTAAGACCCTTTCCTGAAGACTGTACTCTCATCTTCCAGAAATGCTATTTATTTCTCAGTACTTTCACACTTAGAATAGACCTTGTCTTTCTGGAAATGGTTTAGATCATCTCTACTCTTCTCTCTATTCTTAGCTGTTTCTTCAGCTCAACTTTTCCTGGACTTTTCTTAATCTTTGCAAAGGCTCATGGCAAGAGTATGAGAAACAGCTTGTAAAAATTTGGTATGTGTATACTTATAGGTAATTTGAAGTTTGGACTTTTGCTGCCTTCTGATTATACAAACACAAGGTTTAATATAGATTTATTTGCTTTTGTTGTGTGTTTTGTTTCTGTTTTGAGGATGACTTGAGAAGTTCACAATTACACTGCTGCTATTACCTCAGCTACCCAGAATTCTACCCTCAAAGGTTTAACTTTTTTTTAAGGTTATTCATTTATTTTTGAGAGAGAGAGAGAGCATGAGCAGGGGAGGGGCAGAGAGAGAGGGAGAAAATCCAAAGCAGGCTCCACACTGTCAGCAAAGAGCCCCACTCAATGTGGGGCTGGAATTTACAGACTGTGAAATTGTGAGCTGAGCCAAAGTCAGATGCTTAACTGACTGAGCCACCCAGGTGCCTCAAAGCTTTAATTTTGTATAGCTCTTCAATTTTGGAATCCTGGAAAAGAGACTGTGAATCTGTACTTTTTTTATTCTTTTACTATCAGCTTAGTGTTGTTTTTGAGAATAAATATGCTTATAATAATCTACCATGTTTAACTAGAAACCACTAGGGTTTTTTTGTTTTTGTTTTTTTTTTGGGGGGGGGGCCAAGTGAGTAAGGGGCAAAGAGAGAGAGAGAAAGGGAGAGAGAGAAGCAGGCCTCATCTCAAGCAGGACTTGAACTCATGAACCCTGAGATCATGACCTGAGCCGAAGTCAGATGCTTGACCAACTGAGCCATAAGTTTTTTGGTTTTTTTTTAAATGTTTATCTTGAGAGAGAGAAAGCATGTGCATGAGTGGAGGAGGGAGAGAGAGAATCCCACAGAGCACAGAGCCCGACGTGGGCCTTAATCCCACAAACCGTGAGTGAGATCATGACTTGAGCCAAAATCAAAAGTCACATGCCTAACTGACTGAGTCACCCAGGCACCCCTATTTGTTTGGTTTTTAATTGATAAAAAAAAATTCCGTGTCTGAAAACTTTAGCATGTTACATAAAAAAAAGTGTTCTATAAACAAAAACAATGTACTTAGTGTACTATAAACGAAAAATAATAGATAACCCTTATGGTCTATACCAGTAGTTTATTAATATCATCTGGAGGGCTTGTTAAAATGCTGATTGCTGAGGCTTATTCCCAGAGTTTCTGATGTGATCAGCTGAAATGGTGCCCAAGAATTTCTATTTCTAACGTGTTCCAGGTACATTCCTAGTTGGTAGAGTTACAGCAGGAAACAGACAAGGCCTCTATTCTCTTGAAGCTTATTCTAGATCTTTGAAATTTTTTTCTCTCTTCCTGAATATAAATCCCTTAATTATACCAAACTCTTTCTTTTTTTTTTAATTAAAAAAAATTTTTTTTACTGTTTATTTATTTTTGAGAGAGGGAGAGAGAGAGTGTGTGAATGGGGGGGGGGGGAGCAGAGAGAAGGAGACAGAGGATCCAAAGTGAGCTCTGTGCTGACAGCAAGGAGCCCCATGCAGGGCTCAAACCCATGAATCATAGATCATGACCTGAGCTGAAGTTGAATGTTTAACCAATTGAGTCAACCACACACGCCCCCCAAACTCTTTCTTAATGGCCTCTGAAGACTTACCTAAAATGCTTCCTTCTCTCCTCACCTTCCCCTTGGCCTGTTCAAATTCTACTCATCCAAAAACGAATTTGCAGCATAGAGCCTATCCTGCATTTTAAATTGTATTCTCCTACCCCAAGCCAGCCTTCCATTTCTTCTATTATTTTCCCCAAACATTTCAATTCAGCAAGGGCAGGGATTTTGGTCTGTTTTGTTTACTGATGTTTCTCCAGCTCCTGGAGAAGTCTTGGCAGAGAGAATAAGGAAATAAATGTTTGGTGCAGCACTGTTTATAATAGTGAAAAAGGAGAAAGATAAAAATGTTCAGCCATATATAAATTAATACTGTTATTATGATTAATGTTTACAAAATGACACACAGGAAAACATATTGGACAGAAAGTCCATGAGTTTGGCTGTTTATTTTTTTTCCCCTTCTCTGATTTCTAAAATGTTTAAGAAATTTTTAATCTCACCCCCATTACTCATTAGTTGTATAACCTTGGGGAAGTTGTTACTTCTCTGTGCCTTGGAAGAATAGTGGGACTAGTAGGAATAGTACACCTATTAGGAATATAGGAATAGGAATAGCACGATTACCTACTTTAGGATTGTGACTATTGAGTGAGTAATGTGCTTAGAGCAAGGCCTTGCACATGGAAGGTGCCCAATAAATTTTTGTACTACTATTATATAACTGAATATAATGACCAAAGACATAGCACTAATAAGTATCCCACTTCAAAGTGCCTAGCATTAAGAACGTTAGATTAGAATTAACTGTAGAAAATCTGTTAGTTGTTTTTTTTTTTTTTTTTAAGAAACAGAAACTTGGAATCCTAGCTTTTATGTAAAAACCTCCCCAATCCCCATGGCCGAACGTGATCTTCACTTTCTCTGAATTTTTCTTAACATTTCCTTCAATGTGTTATCATAACTTCATTCAGTGTTTAACAGATATTTCTTAATTGCCTATCATGATGTCAGGCATCAGGTTGTAGTAGTGAGCAACGGAAGATAGAGGTTCCTGCCTTCACAGACCTTACATTTCTGGTAGGGTAGGCAGAAACAGGGATACAAAAGCATGTAAATAAGGTAACTATAGATTGTGGTAAATGTTACAAGGGAAGTTAAGTTTGAATGTGACAAAGTAAGTGAGATTAAGGGAGGATGCCATTTATGACAGAGTGAGAAGTGTTCAAAAAGAAAGAAAAAGGGGAACAAAATAGAAAGCAACTGGGTGTTAATTTAGAGAAGGTAGTCCTTTCAAAAAAGGACTCAAAGGCTTTTGATGACTTTAATGCTGCTCTCTAGTTGTACAGATAACATCTAATATTGTTTTGAATAGTTATTTTTATTTTAGTATTATATACACACATCTATCTGTATTTGTTTCTGGAATACCCATCTGTATATGTGTTTTACAACCATATGTTCATATTGATGCCTCAAATTCCAACTCAGCATCAAAAGTTCATTGCAGCCTTTTCCATGTTTTTATTTGTACTTTCTTTTTCTCCAAAAGTGAGAAACTTCTCTCTTGTTATCCATATTTTTTTGTTTAGTCTTAGCATACACATAACCGTTTCAGAATTGCTAACCCATACCCTGTGAACAAGCAAATGTACTAGCTAGAGTACATTCTAGCTAGTGTACCATTCTTTTTGTCTCTAGCTTTTGTTTGCCAGACTTACTTAGGTTAGTTCATTTTTTGTCACCCTTTCCCCCTGACTATGATTGTGTTCATTTGGTACTGTTTGTGTTCCATTTCACATTCCCCCTGCCCTCCTGGCTGATTGTATTTAATTTTGGTGCGTGTGAACCATTACCATGTTCTAAGTTTCAGAACGAAGTAGAAAGATTGCCACCAAGAAGTATTGCTCCCCTTCAATCCTACTTCCTTGTTCCTGTTCCCTTGGTCTTTTCATCCATACCTATCCACATCCTGTAGTGAACCAGTCTCATTGGATTTTTCTGCCTCTTTCTTTCAAGGCTGATCTTCAGACAAGTTCTCAGCGTTTAAATCTTTCAGCCTCCAATGCTGCAGTGGCTGAACTTAAACCTGATTGTTGTATTGATGATGTCATACATCATGAAGTAAAGGAAATTGGAACACACATGTAAGGATTAATTTTACTAGTTCTTAAAGGCTTTTTCTTATATATGCCAGTATTTGAAATTTTTACTGTATGCCCACTTATCATTAAACCCTAAGACCCTACTTCAGAAGGAATTTTATGTTCCAGGTTTACATGCTTACCAGAAACAAACTTTAAACAAAATGTTTGTTTTGTAAGGAAAAATATCTTGATTTATTTTCATTTATTTCTAGTTTCCTATTTGCATCTATAGACAGCCCTATCCAAAAAATAACAAGCCATGCAAACATTTAAAACCCAGGTACCACCCTGACTGAAAGTATGTTTATTATTTTTCAAATGCTGACAACTGATGTTAATAGCAGTTAATTAACTGATGTTAATTTTAAAGTCATGGTTTTTCAGTTATGTGTTTAACTGTGTTTGTATACTCTACCCTGAGAATTCAGAAAAACAGAACCAAAGTAAGACAAGCTATAAGACAAAAAAACTCAAATTCTGTATTCCTGGCCTTTATATGTATTTGAAAAATTTTTTTTTTCAACGTTTATTTTATTTTTGGGACAGAGAGAGACAGAGCATGAACAGGGGAGGGGCAGAGAGAGAGGGAGACACAGAATCGGAAACAGGCTCCAGGCTCTGAGTCATCAGCCCAGAGCCTGACGCGGGGCTCGAACTCCCGGACCGCGAGATCGTGACCTGGCTGAAGTCGGACGCTTAACTGACTGCGCCACCCAGGCGCCCCATGCCTTTATATGTATTTGAATATGAATGCTCTATTTTCCTGTCTGAGAGGCAAATATGAAAATTTCAGCCATCTAAAGTAATTTTAGGCTTCTCCATCTGCCTTACCACCCCCACATCCAATCATTTTACAAAGTCCTGTTCTTACTAACTATATGTCATTATCCTCCCTTCTTCATCTCCACTTAACATCACCATTTTTGCCTCTCTTCTTTGACTTAAAGAAGTATATAATATTAGCTATTAATCATTTCAATTTGGTGACCTCTCTTTTGTAGGCACTTCTTATGCATATACTCTGTGGTTGATATAAGCCTTAGGATCAAAATTTAAAGATTTCAGATTCCAGCTTCATCATTTATTAATTATGTGGTCTTGGATAAGTCACTTAACTCTACACTGACCTCCCACTACCCTTAGAAAATTCTGACTGCTTTGGCTTTACAGAGTTCTCTAGAGCCTAATCCTTACCAGCTGCTCTAGTTCTTACTTTCTCCTTCCTCCCTCCTTCTTTATACTGAGTCATACAGATGTTTCCTTTCTCCTCTGTGACTGGAAATATACTATTCCCTCACAAAGGAATGCCTTTGTTATTTTGTTTACCTTAGTACTACTTCTTCATATCTCTGATTCACCACAACTTTCTCAAAGAGGCTTTCCTGACCTCCTACACTAGACCCCTTTTTATGTATTCTATAGCATTCACAACTTACCATTGTTTTGGTCTTGTACTTAAAATTAATTACTTAGTACCTGTCATTTCCATTACACTTGATCTTAGCCAAAAGGCCGAGAAGCAATCCTGTCATTTCCATTAGAGTATGAGTTCCATGGAGTCGGCTACCAGAAGATATACCAGAGAACAGTAGTCAACCTTTGTTGAAATTGAGTTTACCAAAATGATATTAAATGTGTTAAATCCTCCTTTTAGAGAAAAAGAGACTCTTGTAGAATTAAATAACTCATAAATAATGACACGGAGCTCAAATCTATATCTGGCTTCAAAAAACTCATAACCTTGCTATTACTGCTTCCTACCGCGAGCACTTGAGAGCAGTTACTGTGCTTTGATCAACTCTGTATCCCTAGTATCTGGCTTATGGACAGTTACAAAGGAAAAATTAAATTACCTGTAATATCACCAATAAGTGTAACCACTATGAAAACATTAGTGTACTATTTTCCAGTCTTGTAAATGTTCATATATATATGAACATATATATATTATGAGTCACTTGAGTCAGTATTCTTTGAAAACATTATTTTTATTTTAAATTTTTTTTTCTTTCAACGTTTATTTATTTTTGGGACAGAGAGAGACAGAGCATGAACAGGGGAGGGGCAGAGAGAGAGGGAGACACAGAGTCGGAAACAGGCTCCAGGCTCCGAGCCATCAGCCCAGAGCCCGACGTGGGGCTCGAACTCCCGGACCGCGAGATCGTGACCTGGCTGAAGTCGGATGCTTAACCGACTGCGCCACCCAGGCGCCCCGAAAACATTATTTTTAAGATGGTTTTATCTTACATACTTGGACCATATTCTTTAAATTTGTTTACCATAATATTGGACTTCACATTATTTCTAGTCTCCCACTATTAGAAATAACACAGTGATAAGTTATTAACACAGTATGAGTTATTTCACACAGTGATGAATTAAATAACATAGTATTTCCTATGGTAGATTGCTTGAAGTGGGTTTACTATAGGAGCATGTAAGGATTTTTAAGACTATTAGGGATTGTTTTCTAAATTTCTTACAACCACTAGCAATATAGATAGAGTCAGTTTCTCTATACCCTTGCCAACCCTGATGACATGTGTAAAGAATTTTTTCTAAATCTTAAGAGGTAGAAAATATTACCTCATTATTTTATTTCTTTGACTACTTGTGAAGATGAACATTTTCACATTTTTGTTAGCCTGTTCTGGTGCTGTGATATACCTATGTATATCCTTTCCCTCTCTTTTGAGTAAGATACTAATGTTTTATTTACAAGAATTTCTCTTCATAATGTTAGAAGTATTTTATCCCATTTTGTCTGCTTTTTAATTTTGTTTCAGTGTTTTTTATTTATGCAGTTTGTAAATTTATAAGACTCTTTTCCTTTCCATTGCCCTTTAATATTAAAAAGTCTTTCCCTGTCCTGAAATTTTGATTTTGTAATTTTTTTCTTGTAATTTTTGTGAACTTACTTTCTACGCTCAACTATTTGATTATTATGGGATTTATTTTGGAATATATTTCACCTTCTGAAAAAAAATTTTTTTTTCAACGTTTTTTTATTTATTTTTGGGACAGAGAGAGACAGAGCATGAACGGGGGAGGGGCAGAGAGAGAGGGAGACACAGAATCCGAAACAGGCTCCAGGCTCTGAGCCATCAGCCCAGAGCCTGACGCGGGGCTCGAACTCCTGGACCGCGAGATCGTGACCTGGCTGAAGTCGGACGCTTAACCGACTGCACCACCCAGGTGCCCCAGGAATATATTTCACCTTTTGAAGGAAAAGTTTCTGACTTCCTGCTCCAAAAGAGTGTATTTAATTTTGCTAATTAGAACTTTCTTGTTCATGGAATTATATTATATGCTGAAACTCTTTTTTTCCTACTCTAGGCCCATTTGGCTATACTTCCACGTTATTGGTATTAATGTTTTTCCAGATTTGTGAGTAGAATTGAGGTGTATTGGATTTATTATTTAAAAACAAAATTGAAGATGATTCAGAGATATCTTTCTATTTCAGCCTGGTGTGTGCAGTGAGCTATACAACTCAGGGTGGAGAAAAAATGTATTTTAGAAAATTCTTCAAATTTCAGGTATTAAATATGACAATGGTAAATATTTTTTAGATGCCTTTTTTCCCTATGAAGTTATTCCTATGTATCTGCAGTGAAAACAGGCTCCAAATAGTGGAGCTTCATGTATTTGGATTTGTTATATTACTAGCAATCTAAAGTCAGAGTAAATTAAGTAAAAGCAGAGAAATTATCATTGTCAATGTAATATTTCATTTGAACATTTTTTTTAAGTTTTTTCTTTTTTTTTTTTTTTTTTTGTAGTAATCTCTCCATCCAGCCTGGGACTTATCATGACTCTGAGATCAAAAGTTGCACACTCTTCTGACTGAGCCAGCCAGGTGTCCCTCACTTGAAGATTTTTATCCATAAAATAATTGTTCTGTTTTTATGCCTTGACAAAACACACAAGAATATATGAGAGGGATGAAATGAGTGTAAAGTCCAGATAAAATCAATGTAAATAGTATCAAATTTCTAAACAAATTTTTAAATGAGAGATTATTGACTTGAGCTGAGTGGACTAGGCTTCCTTCTGGGATTCGGTGAGTCACTGAAATTGTAGGTAGAATTTTGTACTTATATACAATTTTCACTCCATGATCAAAAATAGTTAAAAACCACTAGTTTACCATAGGCACATGTATGTGAGAAGGGATGGGATGACCATATACAGTTATCTAAATTAGATCTAGATACGATGCTGTGTATATTTTTCATACCTCTCTGTTTTTAAGTGGCAGAAAAAGTACTATCAGTAGGAAATAAGTAAATACGTACATACATACATACATACATACATACATACATACATACATACATACCCACATTTATTTGGGGGCACATGGCTGGCTTATTAGGTGGAGCATATGAGTCTTGATCTCAGGGTTGTGAGTTTGAGTCCCACATTGGGCATAGAGATTACTTTAAAATATTTTTTAAAAATTTTTATAAAGGGAAAAATTTTTGCTGTGACTTTGCTGCATCACACATTTAAGATTTTGCATGCCTTTTAAAAGAAAATAAGAGGTTTGCTTATTTTGATAAACACTTTTGTGAAATATACAGAGAAAAACACATAAAATGTATATATTCAGTTAGCAAAATATTATGAAATAAACAATGTAATTCATGTAACTATCACCCACTCAAGAAATGATGGTTGTCTTTTAAAAATGCATTTGGGATTGTTTTTTGTTTTTGTTTGTTTTTGCAAAAATACTGCATACCTATTGGAAAAGTTTTTCACAGTTAAGATTGGAAAATGCCTTTGACAAATTTATGCCCTATGGTTTAAAACAAACAAAGATAAATGGTCAAATGATAATAATCTCCTCTGATTGATATGCTTTATTAAACTAGGTTCTCAAACCATTGGATGTGAAAACCAAATTTTATAATGCAGAGGTAAGTGTTGGGTACTTAATGGGAATTCAGATTAAACAGTAAGATCTTTATTTGACTAAAATTCTGATACATTTCTTTTCATATTAAATTGCTTATATAACTGCACATTACTTGTAAAAAAATGAGCATAAATTTCAATCAAAAGAGAATAATTTCCTTGTAGATCTTTTAATCTGCTGTGTTTAACTTACATAGAATCAGAGTATCTTGAATTTTACTCTCTCAAATTTTGTAAGGCTTTCACCCCCTTGCACTAAATGATTGCCCTGTACTTCCATGTAATGGTTATTGTTACTGTCTAAAAACATTAGCAATTTGTTCAGTATTTAGAGTGTGATTCTGATATCATAAAATTGAAGTAGTTGATCTAACCCTGCAAAAAAGATTTAATGTTCATGGAAAATATTGACAAATAGAGCTCATCAAATTAAATTCTTTGCCCTGGAAAATTAGGGTGTTAGCTACAGTTTGATTATTAAATTCAGTGAATGGCTTGAAATACTTTTTGGGAGAAACAGGTTTGGCAAAAATACAGAAATATGTAACTTTTGGAATAGAAGATATCTTCTGTCCTAATAAAAGAGATAAAATAGACTTTGCCTAGGAGAAATGTCTTATTGCTTGGATTTCCTTTTAAAAATTCTACTTTATCTTGGCTTCTAAAGTTCCAGAAAAAGCAGATTTCCTAATAGGTCCCTTACTCCCGCGAAAATCATATCTTTCATACCACAGTGATAAATTCAAAAACATTTACAGTATTTTGAAATGAAAATTATATCTTTATTCCTCTAAGCCACATGATCAGAAATTTACAGTCATATGTCAAATTTCCTATGTATTTTTACCATCAACACCTGAGTTTTTATTCAATATAAAGTTTGTACTACTGGACATACCAAAAGATGCCTAAGATAAGGAACCTGACCTGCAGTAAAGCCCTATTAGGAGAAGAGAAAAAAAAGTGCATAAAATAATAAAACTATCTAATATAGCTTATATAGTGAATCTAAAGTGAATGATATAAAAAGATGTGCTATAGGAAGTCTGGGGTTGAGATTTTAGAGTAGTGTTCAGGGAAGATGAGGAGGGGAACTAGAGGGAGGGTTTGGAAGTAACCTGTTGGAAACACAAAAGTGTCAAAGTAGTGAAGGCATTCCTAGCAGAATTACAAATGCACATGGATTATTGAGTACTTAGTGAAGAATATACATATTTGATGGAAGGATACAGTCTCATCAAGGAGATTACTAGATATTTAAAGAGTTAACATTTCTTTTTCATGGGTAGGGGAGCTGGAATACTACATACATGTTCTGGTTTTACTAGAATACTGTTGATTAATTATAGTATAGCTATTCAGCTTGGTGAATTTTAAGTGATCTTAATTTATCATTTTGCTGGGAAAGATTTCATCCATAATATGAGGGAGATGGGTAACTATTCTGTTAGATCACATATGTTTGAAAATTAGAAACAAATAGGGCTGTATGTGGGTCTTTTTTCCTATAATTGGGTTGTAGGAAGGCACATATTAAGCGGTTTTAGGCTTCCTTTGATGAAAATGTGGTGGTACAGTAAGATACTTGTCAAATAGTTTTATAACACTAATATTCACAGTGATTTGCATAGTTTTTTTTAAATTACTAGTTATTCCATGAATAATATTATAAAAGTGATATACTCCCCCAAAAGGAAGGGGAAAAAAATCAATTTGACCACACCAAAAAGTAATGGGCTTTTCATTAATCCATGTCTTCTTTCAGTTTTTAATCATTTGTGTTTAATATTCTCTTTTCATAATCATAGTACCAATTGTGTTTGTTGCCTTTTTCAGTTAACATTTATATGATCTGTAATCTTTGCCAACAAACGTCAGCTAAAAAAGTTTTAGTAACATTCTGAACCTTTCAAAATAGAGTTATCTTTAAAAACTAGGAGTGAAGGGGCACCTGGGTGGCTCATTTGGTTACGTGTCCGACTCTTGATTTCAACTCAGGTCGTGATCTCACGGTTCGTGAGTTCAAGCTCTACATCCAGCTCTGTGCTGACAGTATGGAGCCTGCTTCATATTCTCTGTCTCCCTCTCTTTCTGTCCATCCCCAGTAATAATTAAACACATAAAAAAAACTAGGAGTGAACAAATAGAATCTTTAGGGTCTCTAAGATATTCAGTATTATAGCTATACTATAATTAATCAACAGTATTACAGTAAACCAGAAAGACAGAACACATGTAGTATTCCAACTCCCCTACCCACGATAAAGAGATGTTAACTCTTTAAACATTTACTAATCCCTTGATGAGACTGTATCCTTCCATCAAATATGTATATTCTTCACTAAGTACTCAGTATTCCATGTGCCATAGTTCTTACACATTGACTTTTATTAGCCCCACATTTGTCTCGAACATGTTTTTCACATTGTTTCTAATAATTCTAGTAGTATGTGAATCACCTAAAGGAAAACAAATTTTATGAGAAACTTTGTTGTAGTCTTCTAAAATGGGAAAGAAGAATGGTGACATTAGAAACCAGGATTCAAACATTTGGTCACCTGCTGGGTATAGAGCTCTATCCCAGGTCCTAAAGGGAAATAAATATAAACTTGACATCTTCCCAGTCTTCATGGTACTTAGATTTGGTAGAGGAAATAAACATGACAAAACCACAGTGTAAGCACCATCCCCCAGATCATAAAGTGTACTTAGACTCAGAACATCAAGAGGTGAAAAAGTATTTTTAGCTATGGGTTGGATGAAATAGGCAACATTTACGATGGCCCTTGATAAATAAGTAGCCTTAGAAATATATACGAAAAAGAGACAAACTATGAACTATATTAACAAGAAGACAATAAACTTTCAGTTTTCAGAAGTGATCTAGCCCAGCATTTCTTGAAGTATAATGCATAGAACTCTAATCACTTAAGATGGTCCTTGAAAAAAATGCTTCCATTATTAGACAAATTTAGGAGAAGCTGTACAGTATATATCACCTGTGATGTGGATGATAATGTATAACCATTCTAAGTTATCAATGAAAAATAACAGTATAGGTAATGAATTCATAGCACTACAAGGCATGGAATATACCTCTCTGTCGCCCAAATGTGTCCTTGAATATTTGCTTGTGTTTAAATATTCACCGTGTTCTTCTCTATTCATTTAACCATAGCAGTTTCCCCTCTTTAGAAAAATGATTTGTCATATTTCTGTGTTACTTTCTGTTTACTTCCTTGTTTTACTAATGCTGTCTTGTTTAATAAATTTTAAAAAATGCAGAAATGCATTTTATTTAAAGTTAGTTATTCTTTTTCTTTAACATTTAATTCTGATTTTTCTAATTTTTCTTTTTTATTTTTCCATTAGAGTGACCTCAGTTCTGTGGTAATTTGATTTTTTATTATAAATTTATATGCTTTTCTTACTTACCACTTTTTGACTCTGCCTAATTAATCTCTCTGTACAAAACATAGTGGAAAAACAAAGTTAGTTGTGAATACCACTTATATGACTTTAAAAGAGGTAGATAATTTGTACTTTTTATATCATATTGGTTATCTTACTCTGTGGGAAAAAAATTAGATGGAAGATTAAATTGTCATATTGAAACAGTTATGCTCTCACTTTTAGTGTTTTTCCTTTGGGTGTTTTTTTAAAAGAGGCATGTTAACTTTGTTTAAAATAGACTTGGGATTTTCAACAACTTCCTGTAAGTTTCTTTACTATAATTTTTTGAGTAAACTCTAGTTGAAATTTTTTCATCTTCAAATGCATAGTGGTTTTAGTTTTATGTCTGGGTCAGGTAAAGTTGGCCCTTTGACATTAGCAAACAGAAGAATATCAAATTTTCCCAAGTTGGCTAAAGTCATATTTTCAAATTTCTGTTTAATGTAAGCGGCATTTGCTTATAATATGTGACTTACATAATAACAACATCGACTGCTGTAGCACAGAATTCTTAATTTTCCAAATGTCAAATGACTTTATACTAACTGTTCAAACTAACTTAATTTTCCATTATGCTGCTTGTTTTTCTTTCATTTTATCTAAGTTCTTCCTAAATTTAAGCAGAAAATTGCATTTTTAAATTTGAAATGTGGGTCTATGGTTATTTTTTTTAAAGCAATGGATTGATGGGATATATTTACCATATTCTGAGAAAAAGTAACAGAGTAATAGCTATGAGTGGTACATTCTTTTAAACTGATAAGTCATTGTATTTCTATTTTCACTTGCGCACATGTGCCAACTAAAGAATTTGTTTTAGTTTACATAATAATGCTTTATATTATATTCTTCATCATTATATTTTTACAAATGATTTCCATTTACCTGGATTTAATATATAAAAAGTTACATTAAGTGCCAAATTTTGGGGTCATAGTTTTTTTTTTCTTTCTGTATATATATTACTTTGAAACGTTTGAACAAAGTAATTATTGAATATGCTATATCATTTTTTAGACAGGTTTGTTTCACAAATGAACCAAGTTGTCTGTTATCCTTCATTTATGCACACAAAAAATCCAAATCACATAAAAAGAAGGATGTTTGCATAAATAATCTAAATTTCAGTGCCTAAATTTTAGGAATAAAAATTTTATATAAAAATACATACTTAAATTACCCATTCATAAAAATATTGCTGAATAGCATTAGTTTTCAAATTTGTCACTAAGACTACAAAATACCTTATGTTTGATTTAAAAGCTCTATGATAGGTATAATTCACATCCTTTTTTTCAGCCCTAAATATATGTGTAAAATAAACCAAGAAATCACTAATGACTGCTAACAAACTGCTTTATTCAAAAAGTTAAATCCTATATGATTATAAAATAGACTATTCTTTGTACTGGTGGTACTTACACTTTCTAAATTGAAAAAATGTGACCACTGAAACTATATTAATGATATGATGGAATATTATAATGACCTAATTCTATTAACATATCACTAAAATCATAGATGCATAGGTATATGCATACTACTAAATCACAGTTTAACATTTTAATGAGTTATTAGAAGATTTAGGATATTTGTCATTGAAATTCCAGTTAAAGAACTATTTTTGGATGTTGATAAAAAAATATAGTTATCCCCCATCCATTGTTTGACAAGTTATCAGTTAACTAACACTTGACTTTGCCCCTGTTAATTATGTTAGGGTGAAGATTTCTTTTCTTGCATTAATTATGATAACTTTAATTTGCAGGCATGAACTAATCACATTTGTGGTTAATATTTTTTCTTCGTATAGATCAGATATTTTTGTTGAGGTAAATGTTTTAAATACCATTACACTTTGGTGGATATTTTTTTCATGTCCCCAGACTGATGAAGTGTTTCTCGAAGCCCAGATTCAGAATATTACAACCTCACCCATGTTTATGGAGAAAGTTTCACTGGAGCCATCTATAATGTACAACGTAGCAGAATTAAATTCAGTCAGCCAAGCTGGAGAATGGTAAATATGAATTATGAAGTGTTTTTATTTTGAAGTATCTGAACTTTTCTAACATTTGTTACTCTTGGGTGGTTTATAATTTTCCTTTTAATTAATAGACTTTATTTTTCTTAGTTAAGTCTTATGTTCACAGAAAAATTGATTAGAAAACAAAGTTCCCACATGCCCCTGTCCCTGCTCATAGTTCCTAGTTTTTACATCTTGTTTTAATGTGGCACATTTGTTACAATTGATGAGCCGAATTGATGACACTTTTATTAATTACAGTCCATAATTCACATTCGGGGTTCATTTTTTTGTGTCATACATTTTGTGGGTTTTGACAAATGTAATGACATTCAGCCCCCACTACTGTATTAGAGAAAATACTCTCATTGCCCTAAAAATCTCCTATGCTTCACCCATTCATTCCTCCTTCCACATACAATTATAAAGATCCTAGCCATTTGCATTTTATGTTTTACTGTTTGAAACATAGTCTTGTAATTTTTATAATAATTCAGTGAGGTAAATATGAAACTGTTCATCCTTTCCTGCATATGATAAAACTGAGGCATGGGAAGAAATGATGGAGAGGCTAGAAAGGATAAAAATGAAGGATGAGTTTTAAGAATATTCTCTCAACATTAAAAGGAGTGGACATAGGAAGAGACAATGTAGGTTTTTTTGCAGAAATGAAATATATATGTCTTTCTATAGACAATTTAAAAGAGGAAGAATAAATAAATACAAAGTTGATATTAATATGGATAAGAAGGTAATCACTGCAGAAAGTAACTGATTTTGTTCATTGATGAAAAATTTACTTCTATCTTATTATGGTGGTTAAATTGAGTAAAGTTTGTAGCCTCCCATATCCCCACTGAGGAAAACAGTAACTTCATTCTTTCCCTAATCTTTTGGTTCATTTTACAAATGATCACTTAGTTTACAGTGGTATGTTTCTTCTTATTCTAAACTATTTTCCTTGATAATTTTAGAAAAAGGGACAGGATACTTTAGGTTCTGATTTCTGTCACATTTTTTCAGTTAATTGATACATATCCAGTATTTTAGGTAATATATTGCATTCTGTTATAAAGAAAGAACTAAAGGTTTTCCATATCAACTGAAACATTTAAAGAAAAGTATATCTTCTCAGTTCAAGTCCTTTTTCATTTGTGTTGAAATGGTAAATCATGCAGTTCCCGTCCAGAAGAAAAATCACAGCCATGGTTTTTCTTTTAAGACTTTAGAGAATTTTCTCCATCTCTCTCTCTCCACCCGTCTCAGTGTAACTACATTTGGGTCAAGAGCTTATTTGCAACCAATGGATACACGCCAGTATTTGTACTGCCTAAAACCCAAGAAGGAGTTTGCAGAAAAAGCAGGCATCATTAAAGGAGTAACAGTAATTGGAAAACTGGATATAGTGTGGAAAACAAATCTAGGTGAAAGGGGAAGATTACAGACCAGCCAACTTCAACGAATGGTGAGTCTGGAAAAAACACTGGAGGGGGTTTTGGGGGATGGGAGGGGCAGATACACCAACCTAAATTTTCCTAGGTGTATTACTAAAAATCAGCACTTGTAAAAGGTATTATTATTACCAGTGAATAAGAGATAAAAGACTAATAATTTTACTGATTTCTAGGTAGAAAATTCATATTGAGATGGATGAAAAATGTTCAAATATTAATTTATCCATAATACATGGTTTGTTACTCTACTAAACAGAAAGTAAATTACTACTTACCAATTTTTCCCTCCTGTAGTATTTCATGCTCACTGTTCATCTGACTTCCACTACATAAAAGGCTTTTTTGCAGTGTTCTGCAACTCTTGGACTTACTACATTCACCAACTCAGTTCAGACTTTTTAAAAGATTTTTAGAATCCGAGTCATCTAAAATTCAGAGAGTGAGTTCCATTAAGGTTGTCTTATAAGCATTATTTGGATACTTTTCCTAATTTCTGCTCTTAAAGCAGGGATGGCTCCCGATCTTCTTTCTTTTTTGCTAGTGAGACTATGCTACAGAATCATCCCTTTATGCTGAATATTAACTGCTGTGATATATTCTTTAAAAATTACTTTTCTTTCACTATGTCAGGTAATAATTGGAAAAAGAAAGATTTTCACTGGGCCTAATTTAAAATATAGCAGTTAAGGGAAGCCCTGGTGGCTTAGTCGGTTGAGTGTCTGACATCGACTCAGGTCATGATCTCATGGTGCGTGAGTTCGAGCCCCTTGTTGGATCTGTGCTGACAGCTCAGAGCCTGGAGCCTGCTTCAGATTCTGTGTCTCCCTCTCTCTCTGCCCCTCCCCAGCTTGTGCTCTGTCTCTCTCTCTCTCAAAAATAAACATTAAAAAGTTAAAAAAATAATAATAAAAATAATAAAATAAAATACAGCATTAGCTATCATCTTCCCATGGATGTTCCAGGCTTTGATGCTTCTGTGGTCTTTTCCCTGCTTGAGTGTCTTGTGAACAGACATGTATTTTTTTCCTGGGTCTTTTCAAGACAATCTTACTTTTTCTGCTTAGGCAGTAACCTTCTTTTTAGAGTTATATATGTATAAGCTGCAGGATCTTTGGAAAGCATCCCTTTAAGATCAGACCTATTGAAATTTCTTTACTGAGTTTTTACCTCTGAGATTCATTTGAACTCTACTGAACATGAAGTATTTATAGCAAACACAGTCGGAGTCCATAGTATTGTTCCACAGACAATCAATGGTAGCAAAAGAAGTTAGGATGAAAAGAAAAAAAAAGAAAAAAGAAGTTAGAATGACTGTGAATTATTTTTCCTGAACATCAGCTTGGAGATCCACAACTGTTGAATGAATTTGCTGATGTGGCACCTTTATTAAAGTGGGAAAGTTTTGTTAATAGATGTGTGCTAACTGTGTTGCTTTTTCTCCTAGGCTCCAGGTTATGGAGACGTTAGGTTGTCTTTGGAGGCAATCCCTGATACTGTAAACCTAGAAGAACCTTTTCATATTACCTGTAAAATAACAAACTGCAGGTAATGGCAGTGTTTCTGGATGGGTGTCCTTTCCCCCTCGCCTGCATCAAAGAGAATTAAAATCTTTTGACTATGCTCTCAAGTTTCTCCTTGACAAACAGCCTTCTCTGAGGTTGATGTTGAATACTGTAAAGTTCTTCATCTGCTAACTGTATATATTACATATTTTGAGGTCTTACTTTATTAGGCATTTTCTGTATTTTATTTCCTTCATGCATTGTACCCTACGAGGTAGATATGAATTAATCACATTTTATGTAATACAAAGCCAATTCAGAGGTTAAGTAACTTAGTCAAGCTGAGAGAGCTAGAAAAGATGGGGCCAGAATTTGAAACCAGGTGTATTTGACTTGAGAGCCCATGCTGTTTTTCATTTTTTGCACTTCCTCACACTTCAGATTATTAAAACATAAACTAGTACATTCTTATGGAATGATACATTACAGATTTAACATTGTAAGATAGATTTTTCTGAGGCATACTTATACCTGAATTTTATCTTTAGTATTAAGAAAGTAATTTGTCACAAATTTAATACAAGGGGTCACTTAATTATAGATTGGAAAATAGAGCCTTATAATAGAGAGTATAATCTAGCTATTGGGATGCAAAGAGCACAGGGCTTTGAAGCCAACAAAACTGAGGATTAAAGTCCAGTCCTATCACTTTTGGTACAATTTCTATTACTACTTGGGATGTATTATTCGTTGTGGCACTTTGATACTATTGCAGTGATGAATCCCAATGCACATAGTCTGAATGTATAATCTTTTAAAATTCCATATCCATTCCAACTTTGATATAGGAAATACCCATCCATGACAATTATAAAAATACTCCCTCCCTCTGAAGCTAGTGACCCTCCCACACGGTTAATCATTCCTTTCTGTCACAGCAAATTTTAATATAGTTTTTTAGTGACACTCATGTATTGCTGTGGTTTTTAGTTTCTCTTTACTAAATTCTGCATTATTCAACAGAAGGGACCATGTCTTCCCTAGCATTGTAAATGCACTGCCTGCCATGTCATTGGAGTTCAGTAAACAGCAACTCACATGGGGTGAAAACTCTTTGTGTATAAGTGTGCTTTTGGATTTTTTGTTTAAATTTTTTGAGGTTAGCAAATCAATGACCAAATGACAAACCACTGTAAAAAATAAAATTCATGTTAGGTGATTGAAGTTTTCTAAAAACCACCTGTTTCTTAGATCTTCAGTTTCCTTATCTATAAAAATAGGACCCCCACCACTGCCACCCACCTACACACAGACACATACACACAATATACAGTAACTGGCTTTTTGTGAAATGTACTGACAAAATTCATGTAGTGCATCTAACCTGGTCGATGGCACATAATGGATACTTCAAATGTTTGTTGCAGAGATAGATACATATAAAGCTAAATATCATTAAATGAGTATGTGAAAGAATGTATAAATTGCAATTTAAATAAATATTTAAAATATGGAGCCAACTATGAGAGGATAAAAAGAGGTCAAACAGTTGAGTGTGGTCAGAAATGGTGGTAGAGCCAGAGGACTATTTTTTACTATGAGCCTTTGGTAATTTAAAAAAAAAAAAAAAAAAGTGTATACCTTCATTGAAAGTTATTTTTAACTTTAACATGTTTAAGCTAAACTGGTGCTATCAGTTATAAGCAGAAGCAGTCTTTTCACATGAACACTGAACAAACGTGGATAGTATTTACTTAGAAATCTTGTCTGTCGTTTTATCTGCAGGGTAAAGGAACATAGATTAAATAGCAAAAGGCTCAGTTTATCTTTGTCTTTCCTGTAGAATACTTAACAGAAATAGGAAGGAAGCATAGCAACAAGGTGAGACACAGATGTCTGGAAGTTTCCCAGAGAAATGGCAAAGCTGCCAACAGATCAGCACCAGGGAGCCAGGATTCAATAATAGAACCAGAAGGCTTATATCCAGACAGGCAGATCAGTCTCAGTGCTTTAAACCCTAGAAGACGCCATATCTTTCATTTTCCTGATTGTCTCAAGTGAAATAAAAACGACATTCTAGCTTTTTATTTCTGATTCCACTTTTATTCTTCTGGACATCCCGAAAACAAATTCATTGGCACTAGTGGAAGAAATATCACAGAACCGCTTTGTGAAAGGAACAAGATTTATTCCTGTCTTTCTGATTCCTCCAGCAGTGAAAGGACTATGGATCTGGTTTTGGAAATGTGCAATACCAATTCTATCCACTGGTGTGGCATTTCAGGAAGACAGCTTGGAAAGCTACATCCAAGTTCCTCTCTCTGCCTTGCCCTTACTCTCCTGTCTTCAGTACAGGGACTGCAGGTGCGCCATCTTTTCAGTATTTGGGGACTGTTAACCAGTGGTCATTTACTATTTCCATTTTTTTCCTCATTCATTTCCAATGAATGAAAGTTTACACCGGTATCTTTCTCTCAATAGAGTGTCTCCGGCTTAAGACTAACTGACACGTTCTTAAAGAGAACATATGAATATGATGACATCGCACAGGTCTGTGTGGTATCTTCGGCCATCAAAGTGGAGAGCTGAAGAAAATTTCCAGTGTTCTGCTTTTCATTGAGTTTAACAGAACTTTCTGTATTTCTGTCACCTTTGTGAAATGATCGAGTCTACAACAAAAATAAGTATCTATTATTTAAATTTCTTTCCTGCAAAAGTTAAAATATTAAATACTTGTTTTGAAAACAGCCATCTACTGATTTTATCTTATGAGTTATATTCTAAAAGAATATTTGTACATTTTCTATACATCTCCTATTTGATTTCATTTCTCACCACTGGACTTTGTTCTCCAAAAGCTCTGTATTTGAGGCCATTTACCCCTAGCAAGTATCTGGAACAGGGGTTAGCAAACATTTTATGTAAAGGGACAGATACTAAATATTTGTCTTTGCAGGGAATGTGGTTTCTGTTGAAAATTCTTAGCTCTGCTGTTATAGTAGGAGAGCAGCCATAGGCAAAAAAAGCACAGCAGTATTTACAAAAATAGGCAACTGGCCAGATTTGGCCCGCAGGCCATAGTTTGCTGACCTTGACTTAGAATATAGAACTGTTTCTTAAAACTTTAGATTATTATAATACTTTATTTAAAACTTTTCAATTAGTCCATTTTTCCCTTAACTCCTCAGCAGAAAAAGTTGGAAACTATAGTAAAAATAATAAGTAAATAAAACTAGAGTAGTCCCCGTGTAACCTTATATTGCAAACACAGTATGAGTTCTCCTAGTGTTTTCAAAGTTACTATATTTGCACATATCTGTTTGTATGTACATATAAACAGATCTAAATTTCAGTTACTAACAGCAGATCAGAATTGGCTTAATTTCTTGGATTGTTGATTACTCTATTAACTTTTAACTAAGAAATCTGATAATTTTCTAACTTAAAGCCAGAAAGTCCTGGGTTTTTTTTCATATTGAAAAACAAGTGACTTATTTTCATAAGGCATATTGAAAGGATTTCTACCTTCTGATATTTGATTTTGAACTCTAAGTCATGCATTACTACTACAAAACTATCTGTAGATGTAATCACACTGATTTACTTATGTCAGGAACAAAACAGTGAGAAAGTTAATATTGTAAACAACTTTGAGGGGCTCCTGAGCGGCCCAGTCGGTTAAGTGTCCAACTTCAGCTCAGATCATGATCTCGAGGTCTGTGAGTTCAAGTCCCATGTGCGGCTCTGTGCTGACAGCTCAGAGCCTGGAGCCTGCTTCGGATTCTGTGTCTTCTTCTCTGTCTGCCCCTCTCCCGCTTTTGCTCTCTCTCTCAAAAATAAAAACATTTTTTAAAAAAAGATTGTAAACAACTTTGCAACATGAATATAGTAAGTTTCAATATTTTGTAAGGACAACAAAAGCTTATGCTGTTAAATAAAAACTTATTTTGGTAAGTTGAAATTCAAGAATGTATATAGAATCGCTTAACTGTTAGAGGTACTAAGTCAAATACAAAAATTTGTTTTTCTTAAATGCATAATTATTTATTGCCATGACAGATTATTTGGTCCAAAGTGAAAGCTATATTCAGAATGAGATTTGCCCCTTAAGTTGCACTAATAATGAAATCTGTGCAAAATAAAGTAAAAGCAGTGTAAAGTTGAAGTCTGTCTTCCAGAATGAGTAAGACTGATTAAATGATAAGACTTGATAGTCACTGTGTATTTTGATTGCTTTTCAAGTATCCTCTCATGACTGAACCTTGTGTTTCATTGTTCCAGATTTTAAAAGTAACATATAATGGTCTTTTGGAATCTGCTATATAATTTGATCTAATTATAAACTCTCTTTTTATGATAAACATCGTCCATTCCTTAAGTAAAGGTTAGATAACGTCATCTTGGAAGGGATCTGTTTAAATCATATTATAAAAAATTAGATAAGCAATTTGGTATATTAAATGAAAATGTCATTTGCATAAAAAGGACCTTTTAGGTTTTACATAGCATCATAACTGCTATAGCTACAACAATGAAATGTGGTTAATGGAAGCCAGTCATTCCTAAGGGGAATGTATATAAAGATTCAATGTTTTCTTGTTCCACACCAGCCAGTATAGTATTTGGGGCATTCCTTATCATTTCTTAGCACAGTCCAACTACACAAAACTTTCTTGAAATAATTTGCAATGCAATGATTCCAAAGTGATGAAGGTATCTGGAGAGCAAAAATCCAGGTAAGTGGACAGATACTTACAGTGAATTTGTTATAGGTGGTATATCAGCCAAGAAACAGATCAGAAAGTTGAAATGGAAGAAATACACCAGCTCTTCATGTAAAAGAATGGCTGTCCCAGCTAAAGATATTAGCAAATCAAGACATTGTTTTAAAATGGTTTTCCTTATAATGCCTTGGTCTGATTTTGGTCAGAGTAATAGTAATAGCTAAATAAAATGAGTCAGAAGTGTTTTCTCTTTTTCTGTTTTCTGATAGTGTAGAATTGGTAGTATTGCTTCCATTAAGTGTTTGGCAAAATTTACCATTGGAATCATCTGGGCCTATAGCTTGCTCTGCTGGGGGATTTATCTACTTCCTTACTGAGCTTTGGTAGCTTTTATCTTACAGGGAATTTGTGTGTTTAATATAAGTTGTCCAATATATAGGCCTAGAGTTGGTCACTGTATTTTCCGATTACCCTTTAAAGTCTGGAGGGCTGCAGTGATATCCCCTCTTTCACTTTTGGTACTGTTGATTTGCATTTTCTCGATTTTCATAGTCAACTAAAGGCTTACCAGTTTTACTGATCTAAAAGCATTTTAATATACTGAAGATAGTTTTGCTAGAAACTTTGTCTTACCACTGGATAAGAGTAGCTATTTTTAATTAAGTAAGCTCTATACCCAACGTGGGGCTTGAACTCATGATCCTGAGATTAAGAGTCACATGCTGTAGGGACTCAGCCAGCCAAGTACCCCAAGAGTAGCTAATTTTTAATTGTGGATCAGGTTTCACTTTTGTTTTCAGCACAGTCCTTTCATGTGAATAGTTAGTACTTCATTCTGTATTATGCTTGAACACTAGGAGTTGAATTTAACCTCATGAACAATAAAGTTGGTTTAAATGGAATACAGGATATTGAATTCAGAGGGCCTAAAATTTAAGTCCTGCTCTTCTCTGGCCAGACTGTAGATTCCTATGGGTTTTCCCTGTAAGCTGAGCACAGGCAGTGAGGTATTTGCTGGTCTGAGGAGAAATCTCTAACTTACCGTTACTCTAAATTAGAGTCCTTAGACCTACATCAGAACCGTGTAGGATGCTGTTTAAAATGGTGATTCCTAGGCGTTACTATAGGACCTATTAAATAAAAATGGAAAGTGTGGCTCTGGATCTGCATTTTTAATTCTTACAGTGAAATTACAGAACCACTGTTCTAATCTCACAAGAGGAAAGAAAGGAAGAGTTGATTTTTAACCTTGTAGATACCACATTATTAGTCTTTTGAGGAGAACAGTTATAGTAAGGCCTTCATCATCATGAGTATTACTGAGTTAATTTTATATTACTTAATTTTTCAGTTTTCTCTCACAACACTTGTGAAATGATTATGTGTTCACCCAACTTAACCAATTTCATAATTAACAAAAATTCTAGTTAAAATGGTCTCTCATCACTGTAGAGTCATGCCATTAATACTTAATGCCATATCTCTTCATTAACTACTATGATCTGATGTCCATAAAATATTTTAAGTCCCCTGTTATGTTTACATTGCATCAAATTAAGATGAAGCATAAAAGCAACATGCCAAGCCAAATTATAGCAAAGGTTTATATGAACAAGCAATGTTAGTGATAGAAGCTTTTTATAAGCCATCAAATAGTTTTAAAAAATCAGTATTTATAGGCACATAATTAAATGCCACTTAGAAAATCCTTAACTTGAGAATCAAACCACTGGCTTATTTAAATGTAAATATATTTAAGAGTTTCCATGGTAAGGTCACCATTGGGGAAATTGTGCTAGTTAAATTGAATAGTTATACAATGGACCTAACCAGTACCATTAAGGATTTCTAAATGTATTTGATTATGTACTTAGAGTAATTGGCCATGCTAACGTTATCAAGATCAAACTGCAGGCAAGATTGGTTAAGAACTATGCAAACAACCTGAACATCCTACTTTCACCTTCTGTACATTCACAGCATCTATTTTTCATTTCAAAACAACCCTTGCACCAAATGCTTCTCACCAGCTCTTAGTATTCCTTGTTCCGCATCAGAGCAAGCAGCATTAAGGACAGTACTGGCCCCTGTGATAGTCAGTACTGATAGCACTATCAGAGCTAAAACTAGGCAACAAATTTCTTCTCTCCAAACATGCTCCTCCATGGCTGTATATTTCTCCTGAATCAGCATGAGAAACCTTTCCTCTTGGTCATCCCCATCTTTCAAAAAAGTCTGCTTAAGGGAATTTGGAGCTAGAGAACTTGCCAATACACAGCGCTACTGTTCAATAAATATACTCTGCTATTAGGTCTAATATACAAATATGATGATGATGATTTGATTTGAAAATGGAACCCTGTTCAGTACTATACTGGCACTCAACAGGGCTAATGATCATTTGTTTACAAAGGAGTCATGTTCAAGTCTGTTTATGATAAACCTATCATCTAGACAGATTGATTCTTTAGGTGTCTTTGTTTTGGCCACTATCTACAGCAAACATTTAAGAGCCATAATCATTTGTGCTCTGGACTAGGGTCCCTGGTCAAGTCAGGAATGTTCTTCAGTACTGCTGCTGAATGATCTGCTCCGGATGTGATTTCTAAGTTGCTCTATAAGTTCAGGATTCTGTTGCTGTATCTGCTGAGCAAACTGCTGTCCCCTGTAGTAAAGAGGCAAAGTGGTATGAATTAGGAATTTCCAGTCACATAATACCCAAGCAAAAAGAACTGCAGAGGATGTGGGTATTACTCAGAGGGAACCTTTTCTATAAAAACAACTTTTAGAATCATGGCTTTAGTATCTTCAAGTTTACCAATGCCTCCATATAGCATTATTACAGCACAGTGTTCTTTATAAGGAACAAAACACCCATGCTAAAAAGTGACTCCCTGAAATGCATATAACCCACACGACAAATAAGCTAAGGGCTGAAAAGTACATGCTTAAATTGTATGTGCTCAAATACAAGGCAAGGAATTTCTCTTGTCATCAGGTATGATAGGTGTCATACCCATTCTGGTCACCTGTATGTCACCTAAGAGAACTGATTTTTACAAAGGCAAAGAAATGTAATACAAATTCCTGAGTGTGTAACCCTCAATTACAAGTGTTACATATCACTATAATCATGCCACTTAAAGATCACTGTAAAAATGCAATATTCTAAGGGGTAACATGGTTGTGATCAAAAAAGGAAATGCTCTGAGGGTTGATGGGAGGTGGGAGGGAGGGGAGGGTGGGTGATGGGTATTGAGGAGGGCACCTTTTGGGATGAGCACTGGGTGTTGTATGGAAACCAATTTGACAATAAATATCATATATTGAAAAAAAAAAAAAAGGAAATGCTATTTGTGTCTTCATATAACATTTCCAGTGACAACATGACACACAGATTGAAAAATCAATTCAAAGAGTAGAGTATCTTGGGGCACCTGGGTGGCTCGGTCGCTTAAGCATCCAACTCTTGATTTCAGCTCAGGCCATGAATTCACGGTTTGGGAGATCGAGCCTCAGTTGAGCTCTGTGCTACAGAGCCTGCTTGAGATTGTCTCTCTCTCTGCCCCTCCCCCACTCACATGCTTGCTCTATCTCAAAATACATAAATAAACACTAAAAAAAAAGTAACTTGGGTGGAAGTGAAGGTAGTGTGCTCAAGTAATGAGAAGATGCAAAAAGTATCTTTAGTGATGACATATGCACTGAAAAGTTCAAATGAAATGGTTTCCTACATTGTTGGAACATTAATATATGTAATATGTGATTTTTAGATACACCTAAATTAATAAATTAATACATTCTTTAAGTAGATATTTGAATTTCATCTACATCCTTGAGTACCTATTCAAATCTGCCAGAAAACTTTTTCATGGATCCAGATCTTCTGGATTTCTGCCCTTCAGTCTGAAAATTCCGATTTATAAACTTCTCTAGATTGCATAACTACTGAGGCCACTGATATGAACAGTGAAAGAAAATTTTAAAAAGGAAACCCTGGTCCTCTCACTTTAGAGGCAAGCTGTTAAACATAAACTTTTTTACTATTTGTATTTAAGTAACACTTACGCTTGGATGAGGCTAGACAGGTCAGTTAGGCCTCCAACTCCAGCAGCAGGTCCCCCAATGGCATTTGTCATCATTCCTGACATTCTAGAATAGGCAAAAGATAGATCACTAGGATTGGTATATATTCTTAACAAGCAGACTAAGGAGAAATCAGCTAAATATACCCGCACTGTGTAGGAAGTCAGGTCAAATGTGCATGGCTATCAGTTCTAATTGGCATTTATCTATCATTTATCACTTATCATTTTGGTGGTGATGTGCTCAAATTAGGAACCTGGCAGGTAGGTGGAAAGGGAAAATATACTTACAGCTGCTGAACTTGAGGATTCTGCATTAAACTTGCTGCCTGGAATTGAAAAGCGGCATTTCCCATTAAAGGCAGTTAATATTTATGGGTCTTTAACAAAGACTTGGAAAAAAAAGAATGAAAGCAAAACCAGTATATAGTAACATTTTCTAGAGTTTTAGCATACTCAACGAAGTGGGAATGTAAAAAATAGAGAAGTACTAGAAAAAATGGCAGTGAAAGTATATTGCAAGGATAAAGAAGTTACACACACTATAATAAACTAAGCAGTTTACTTGCTACTACTGACCAGATTAATAAAGCCAACAGGAAAAATAAAAACTTTAAAAGTATGGCTAAAGAATCTTCTACCCTTGAGGGTCTCCTTCAAAAGAGGACTCTAGGAGATGTGACCTTGCTCACATGGGGCTCAGCAGTATTAATCGTTCCTGTGCTTACAGTAGGAGGAGAATTCTATTCATTCATTCATGCATTCACTTGTATAACTTTTCATTTTGAAAGCATAACAATTTTTTTTGCCTCAAATTTATGTAAAATTTAATGGAGTTCATGTAAAATTTAAATGGAGTCTAAATCTTTGTAGACAGTAATTTTTCATTCACTGACCCTAAACAAGGTGTTGGAAGAAGCCATCACATGCTCTCATTACCATAAAGAGAACTGTTTGACTTGCCAACAATTCAATAACTCTCCTCAAGTTTCAGGATTGGTGCTTCTGGTACCAACGCATGAGAGCTATGGACATTACACAGGAAAACCAGGATTTATAAGCTATAAATATAAAGCATTTCATTTCACAATCTTTTTTTTTTTTTTTTTTTTTAGTTTATTTTGATAGAGAGCAAGAAAGAGCATGAGTGGGAGAAGGGCACAGAGAGACAGAGAGAGAGAATCCCAAGCAGGCTTTGTGCTAAAGCCTGCTTGTGTGCTGTTAGCACAAAGCCTGATGTGGGGTTCTAACTCAAAAACCGTGAGATCATGACCTGAGCTAAAATCAAGAGTCGAATGCTTAACTGAACGAGACACCCAGGTGCTCCTTTCACAGATCTTTTTATCTGATTCTGCAAAAGCAGTTCACCCTCTTCTAGTTTCTGGGACGTAGAAGAGATACAGAGGAGATGCTAGAGCTTTTCTGGCCACTTTGAAGTATGCAGTCCTCTAGTCACTCTAAGGTAGAAAACAACCTCCAGAATTCACTTCTTGCTCACTGTAATAACCAAATACATAAAATTCATTTACAGGCAAAACGTTTCACCTCCCAAACGTGGGCCTACTAGAGGTGAGCCAGTTGCCTGCTCTTTTTTCACCACAATGCCTCTATGCCTCTTCTCCCAGCTTGTTAGGCAAGAGTCCTGGCTCTGTGGGAAGGAAGAGAGTCACAGGTACAGGCAAATTCTTTGATGACTGGTACTAGCTCAGTGGTTCTGCACCTGTGCTCAGTGGGTGTGCAAGTTGTTTAAAACTACTCTGGTTCTCTACAGCGGCACTTTTGAGGTCCTGCAGAAACTTCCCCCACCCCCACCAATCTGGGCATTTCTCGTCCATTCTCTGAAAAAGGTAATTAACTTTCTGGAAGGACAGTATGAAGAACACTGTAGTCCCAGGTTCTTCACAGCCCTCTAGTCCTGAGGCTCTGTAGTGGAAACCTTTCTGGGCAGATTCACACAGGACTATCTTATGAGCACATGTGCTCACCTTGGTCCACAGGAAACACATCTCCCCTCCACTGGCTTCAGTACAGTTCCTTCCTAAACCATACAGCCTTCTTTAGCTGGCATGTGAGACCCCAGTCTACTGTCTTCCAAACTGAGGGCCATTTAGAAAGCTCTCTAAGAAGGCCAGAAAAGCCTTTTCTCTGTGGGCTAGAGAGGAAGGCAGCCCTTTACTTCCCTCATACATGAAAAAGGGCTTTGTAACTTCAATAGCTTTCTCCAAAAAGCCTGACTCTCTATCAACCTGACTCTTTATACAAGTCACACAGTGTGTTTTTTACCCGCACCTTTTGCAACACTTCACTTTGGTGCACAGCGTCTCGAGGGCTAAACCAAATCTGAAAGTATAAGAAATCCATTTTCACATCCTGCTACAAGAGCATAGCCTGACACCCGCAAATGAGTAACAATGCTTAAAAATGTCACAAAACCTACAAAAAGACATATAATTGTTGACATGTAAACCGGAAGACCAACTTAAATTTGATGGGCTCAATCCTGAGACTTGAAGAGAGTTCCTGAATTATTTGCAAGTCGTAATTAACTACTGTCTACAAAGATTTCAACTACCAATTGCTACAAACCTACTAAATGTTCAAAAGACTTCTTTAACTCACTGGGAATGAGCCCTCCATGCCTTTCAATTCAAATGAAGATTTTTGTGGATGCATGACAACATTTTTTGAAGGAACCAAAGGCGAATACAAGTAGTACCGCGCCCTTCCAAGGGCATGGCATGTGGTGGAATGAATGATTCTCAGCCAGAAATATTACAGATTACCCAGGTAATATCCCTGACCCATGAAATCAGAGTTTCCACATTTTGGACCAGAACATATGTTTTCAAAAAGATCCATGAGTGATTTTGTTGTTTTGTAGGATGAAGTACATACAAAGGAGAATTATACTAAAAGTTCAAATAAACTCTTATGAAAGGAAGGAAGCAGGCCATGTTGAGAGGAGAGCTTAGGGAACCACCACAGCCAAACTCCTTAGATCAGACCTCCATTATTAGGGATCTTCCTAAGGCCACTTTCATGTAAAAGAGTTGTTTTTAATCTTTTGTAGATTTGCAGACCCCTTCACCAATCAGATGAAAAAAAACAGTTCTCTCTAGAAAAATGCATATACGTACATGTATACAAATTTTTATATACAATTTCAGGGAATCCATGGGCTTCCTGAAGTCCATCCATGGCTTTCTCATAAAGAGATCCATACCTGAGCCGGAGCATTATATGACCATTCTACTGCTGTTACCCCCACCACCTCTACAAAAGCTCCCCTATTTGTTTCTTCAAGTTTGGGAACCATATAACTCTATGGAAAACAGCCAGCAGAGCAGAAAAGGAAATATACTCACCATACTAATGAAGGCTGGATTATTTATTAAGCTAGCCATGTCAAAGCTCAATCCAGTTCCTGTCTGTAAAACAATTATATCTGAGAATTATTCTAACCACTAAAATTTGATTCTAATAAATTGTGAATGAGAGAAAATATTTCCCTCATTTGGCATTAATAACTTACAGGACTAGATACCTCTCTTAACTTCTGTTCTGCTATTTTCAGATTTGACTTGTAAGAATCATTTTCAGGGTCAAGATCTAATGCCTTTTGATAACTTGTAACTGCTTCTTCGAATTTATTTATGGCAGTGAGGGCCAGTCTGAAAAGAATACAATATAAGATATGATTAAAGAACATCACAAAGAAACATCTGTCTCAGTATTCAATGTGAATCCAGGCTACACATTTAATTTATTCACTGTACTATGATTCACAGAAGTATCACTAAAATTCCTTCTAATTCCAAGATTCGTAAGTCTGGACTTTATCTATTCTGCTTGCTGACAAACGTGGCTGTCCTATGAATCATGAATTTAATGCTTAGAAATGACTCTTACCTACCCTTCCAATTTTAAGCCTAATATGTGAAGTAATTTGCCTTATGAATGATAAAGCTCCACAAAGAAGAGAGCTAACAATCCTGTGGCCATTTTAACTCCATGAAGCTAAAACCATTTCAAGAACTCTGAACTAGATTTGTGCTTCCTAATGTCCCACTTTCTTCCTTCTTCCTAGCAGGGACCCTGAGCCACAATAAATATCAATTTGCCATTAAAAAAGTAAAAATAGGGGCTCCTGGGTGGCTCAGTCGGTTAAACGTTCAACTTCGGCTCAGGTTGTGATCTCGCAGTTCCTGAGTTCGAGCCCACAGCGGGCTCTGTGCGGACAGCTCAGAGCCTGGATCCTGCTTCAGATTCTGCCCCTTCCCTACTCATGCTCTCTCAAAAATAAATAAACATTAAAATAAACTTTTTTTAATTAAAAAAAATAAATAGAAATAAAAATAAAAAATAAAATTGGGTTATGAGGTATCAGCAAGCTTCTCCTGAACAAGACATGTTTATTGTTAAGTAAATAAAATTAGCACCCTTTACAACTCAACACATATCCCAGGCACAGATCAAAGAGTTAGTTACTAAATTTTTATATTTTCGCTACCTAGTTAGTAGAATTTATTTATCAGACCATTACTTCAGAACTACATAATAATGGTGTATATGGAGAGAAAGTACTGAGGTTTTTTATTTGTTCTATGTTCATTTTTAATAAATTACCCCAATTCATTCTTGGACGACTTGCCTCCCAGACTTCTGATCTAGACAGAATACAGGGCCTAACCAAAGAAAAGTTCTCAGAACCTAATTTGTTTTCTACTTGTCAACCATGAAAGATACGTCATCAGAGTCCTCAACTAATCAACAGTCAATAAGTATTTATTGAAATCCTACTGCATACCAGAGACTACTTTATAGTTCACAATGAGAAAGGAAAAGTCCTTGAGTTTAAGAAAATTTCATCCTCCCTGGGAAAATAAGCAATAAACAAACAAAAAAATAGTAATATTAAGGAGAATGAATAGGGGAGCTCCTCAAAGACAGGCACACTAAAAAGACCTGAGTGATGAGAAGAAGGCAGCCACATGAAAATCAGAGGAGGGGCATCTAAAGAGAAGATACAGCAAACACAATGGCCCTGAGAAGGCTTAAGGAACGGGACAAAAGCTGATGAGGAGGAAGCACAGAAAATAAAGTGTGGAAAGAGATGACATCAGGGAATAATTAGGTGCCAGATCATATATGACTGTGGTTTGGAGTCTGGATTTTATTCTGGTTGCAACAGAATGACAGATCTGATCTATGTTTTAAAATGTTCACTCTGGCTTCTCTGCAGAAGACTGACATGGGTGGGGGTGGAAGGGTAGCAAGGGGACCAGTTATGAAGCTACTGCAATAGCCTATTTACGAGATGATAATTTGACTAGGGCTATAAACAAGACAGCATTCAAGATACATAGTACTGAATATGGAAACCAGAATTGACAGGACTTGCTGATAGAATTAGTTGTGTCAGGTGTAACAAGAATGAAGGAGACTCCTAGGCTTTTCACCTGAGCACTGGGTATAGGTGAATGATGACACCATTTACTGAGATGCGGAAGATTTAAGAAGGGAACAAAAGTTCTTTTGGGGACATGTTAAGCTTTAAATGCCTATTAATATCTAGGTGGAGATGAAAAGTAATTGAATATATGAGTATGGAATTCAGGCATATAACTTAAGAGCTCCATCAAACAAAGCTGAGTCTCATTAGTGACGGTAGTTAAATTCTATAAAGTCACCCCAAACACTAAATTAGTAAATAATGAACAACTCCTCCTAGAGGAAATACAGGGTTGGGATCCTGTGAGCTTTTGGTTACAACATTTTCATCAATAGGTCAAAATATAATCTTATTTTACATGTGTTTCTGTTTAAAGAAACCTTATTTAATATATATTACTGATTCATTAGCAATGAACTAACAGCCAAAAGCACTAACTCATTTCTGATCAAGAATTATCTAACACATGTATTTTCTTCATAAGGTGCATTCTAGCCTTCTTGTGCTTAGGAACACCAGACAACACTTCAGCCTACATTTGGGGGCCAGTGTAAACAGGAAATCAACCACAAAAGGCATAAAAGAGCAAAAAAAAAAAAAAAATAGCACTAAAAAAACTGTGAAAAGGACACTTGTTTATAGCCTAAGAGCTAAAACAAAAAGGCAGAGCTTTATCAGACCTCTGCGGAGAACTGGCATGATAGACAAGTGACTCAAATTTTTCACCCTTCTGTGAATGACCACCAAAGCACAGTAAGTATTGATTTGGGGGTTGCAAACAAATTGCAGCATGTAGGCAAATTCATGAATACAGACTCCATGAATAATGAGTACAGACTTAAAATGGAATTTAAAAGCATGGGACAGGACAGAATCAGAAGAGAGAACAGACAAACGACAGCAGCAGGAGAGAAAGCCCTGAAGTAGGCAGTAGAGAAGGAAGAAACAGTAAGAGACGAGGAAAGAGCATCCAGTGAAGGAGAAGGAAAACTAGGAAGTATGATGACACAGAAGCAGAGAGAATGAAGTATTTCAAAAATGAGTTAATCATGCTGGGGCACCTGGCTGGTTCAGTCAGAAAAGCATGAGACTCTTGATCTTGGGCTCGTGAATTCAAAGCCCCCATACTGGGTAGAGAGATTACTTAAATAAATAATCTTACAAAAAAAGTTACTTGTGCCAAATACTAAAACATGGAGCAGGGTAAGGATACAGACACGAACACTGGCCTTGGCAAAATATAGACAACTGGTGACCTTGAACAGGGCTGTCAGCACAGTGATAGAGACAAAGGCCTTAATGGAGTGAGTGGAGAGCAAATGAGACATGAGGGAGATGAGAGAGCAAACCCAGCCAGCCATGGGGACAATGCAGAAAAAGAGGAGCTGGGAAATGGCCTCGCGGAGTAAAATCTTGGTTCCAGTGGGTGATTTTCTAGGACCTTTCCGCGCAGTCACTGCCACTGTTAGAGACAACCTTGTGTTGCAGAAGATAAAGGAGAGGACTCCAAGGGTAAAGTCCTGAAGAAGGTACAAAAGGATGAGACCTAAGGCATGAATGAAGTCTTAGATAAGAACCCTCCCATTTGAAAAGGAATAAAAGGCAGTCTGTGAGGATATAAATGCAAGTAGATTGGTTGATTCAGAAGTAGGAAGAGTTATTTTTCTTCTACATGGATCTATTTTCTTAGTTAAGTGCAAGGCAATACCTTCAGCTGAGAGCTGCCATAGAGGGTATGGTAGAAATTTGAAGAGAGAAAAAGTGAGAAGCAGCCACTCAGCGTAGTAAGGTGAATTTAGAAGCAAGTACAGTAGCATTGTCTGCCAAGATATTGAGTGCTCATTTGAGATTTGTGGGCTTGAACAGGAAGTGAGTCTACTGAGTAAGGTTGTATTATTTTCTCCAACAACCAACCATTCATCATACAACTGATCATCTCTATCCCAAGTCATAGAAATTGCAGTCATTTCCTCTCTCAATGTTATATTTATCCTCCTAATAGAGAATGCAATATTTAAGCAGGAAATTGAAAACCAAGCCATTAAGAACAGCATATTTGATACTCCTTGGTACTACTTTGAACATTTTGCCAGAACTTACCCCATTCTCCCATAGGCCTTGCTGTACTTTGAATCGATTGCTATTGCCTTCTCACAATCCTTTATTGCATCTGTGTAGTGACCTAATTTACTCTGAGCAGCAGCCCTAAGAGAAAGAGAAGAGATATTTATTACAAGCAGCCTCAAGGCACTAATTGAGATTAGTACTAATAAAACTATATTTTCCTTGTCCCACTTTGCATATAACTTCCAGTAAATATCTAAATCAAACAAAGATAATTCTACAATCAAAACGATAACTCAAAAACAAAATTCAGGGGCTCCTGGGTGGCTTAGTTGGTTAAGCATCTGACTTCAGCTCAGGTCATGATCTTGTGGTTTGTGAGTTCAAGCCCCATATTGGGCTCTGTGCTAACAGCTCAGAGCCTGAAGCCGGCTTAGGATTCTGTGTCTCCATCTCTCTGCCTCTCTGTCTCTCTCTCTCAAAAATAAACATTAACAAAATTAAAAAATAATTCACGGGGCGCCTGGGTGGCGCAGTCGGTTAAGCGTCCGACTTCAGCCAGGTCACGATCTCGCGGTCCGTGAGTTCGAGCCCCGCGTCAGGATCTGGGCTGATGGCTCAGAGCCTGGAGCCTGTTTCCGATTCTGTGTCTCCCTCTCTCTCTGCCCCTCCCCTGTTCATGCTCTGTCTCTCTCTGTCCCAAAAATGAATAAACGTTGAAAAAAAAAATTTAAAAAAAAAAAAAATTAAAAAATAATTCAGAGAAAATATGCAGGCCACCTTTCACTGTGTGCTTTCCTACAGAAAAGACAAATAAGTGAGTCATACAACTGATCTACCTACTTATTGCCTTTCGAATTTGCCCAAACAGAAAACTGAAAACACCAGGAATTACTAGAGGAGAATGCAGAGTGAGAGACAGTGGCAAATGGCTACCCAGGGGTATGCTGTTAAATGATCACTTTACTAGTAGGGTTAAGATCATCATCTGGCAAGTCTAAGATGAAAATCTAACTTACCCGTGTGCCAGAATCTGGCTGCAAACAAAGGATGGCAATGCATTCCATCCACTGAGCACAGAATCTCGGAGCAATTAAGCACTATTGAATCCCTTCTAGCTTACCTCTAACAAATCTCTCCTGGAATAACTGGGGCCTGACAGTATAATCAAGCTACTTCCTCTTCCTGCACACAATCTTGAGAGTAGACAGCCCTCTGTTTCCCTGTTATAGTGCCCACTTCAACCCTCAAGGCCATAAGCAGAATGACTAAATAAGCAGAATGACTGTTCTACACGCGAGCCCTTCAAACTAAAACATTCCATAATGTCTCCTGCCCTCCATCCCACTACTGCCCCATTCATTCTTCTATTTATTCCAGAATAAATAGTTCTTATTTATTCATTCAACTCATATATCTATCAAGGTCTAGCTAATGCACAGACACTTTTCGAGGCCTAATGGATAGAGCACTAATCAAAGTAACAATTCTGGGGGCTCCTGGGTGGCTCAGTCAGTTGAGCATCCAACTTAAGCTCAGGTCAAAATCTCATGGTTTGTGAGTTCAAGCCCCACATCAGGCTTGCTCCTGTCAGCATGAAATCTGCTTTGAATCCTCTGGCTCCTTCTCCCTGCCCCTCCCCCACTTGCATTCTCTCAAAAATAAATATTTTTTTAAATGACCATTAAAATAAGAGATATAGAATATATCACTTCCAAACAATTAGAAAAAATGAAGTAAAAATAAATCATTACAATAAAAGGCAAAAAAGAAAAAAAAGAAGGGGAGAGAGAAGCCAGAACATATGATAGCATAAGAACAACTCAAACTTGGGGCGCCTGGGTGGTTCAATCGGTTAAGCGGCGGACTTCGGCTCAGGTCATGATCTCGCGGTCCATGAGTTCAAGCCCCGCGTCGGGCTCTGTGCTGACAGCTCAGAGCCTGGAGCCTGTTTCAAATTCTGTGTCTCCCTCTCTCTGACCCCCCCCCCCCTGTTCATGCTCTGTCTCTCCCTGTCTCAAAAATAAATAAAACGTTAAAAATTAAAAAAAACAAAACAACTCAAACTTAAAAGCAATTACAAAGTAAACTAGATAAAAATCAGTTTCTCAAACTGTATACATATCACCTAAAACATAATCACATACATATTAAAGGGACAGAAAAAGGCAATTGGGCCAACTTAAAACCAAGCAAAAAAAAAGCTGATGTAGAAACCCTAATATCAGAAATGAAACAAAAAGTATTAAGGATAAAGAGAGTCATTATTACTGATGAATCCTGTTAGTTTAATTTTATGGAAAACATTAATATGGCTCAGAAATCAAACTTGTAAGAAAAGTTTCACTCTCACAGAGGATGGGTGGCATGGGGTAGTTAGAATAAAAATGGGAATGAGACTTCAAAAAGGGTAAAAAAGAAAACCTTCAAATGGAGTAAAACAGAAACAAATGATGCTGTGTATCAATAAGAGATCAAGTGAAATTCAAGTACAGTATTCTGAGTATATATTTTTAATGAGGTGGATTCTAAGGCGAAAAAATTTTGCAAAGAAACTGAAGTTTACTTAGTAGGCTTACTAGTGGTAGAATATTGATATCAGACTATCAACTGAAGAATATTGAAGGGTAGAGCTAATGAGTAAATATACTGGTGGTATTAGAAAGCAGCGTTTTTTCATTCTGGAAGAACAGAAATCCATATAAAAGGGGAATGGTAAGAGAGATTTCTGTGAAGATATCTGTATAAACCAATGCCTTTTTAAAAATTCTAATTCCTAGATCTGTTTACTGAAGAAGCACTAACACTTCTTCAGTAGCAATGATCATGTCTTGCAAACAGATCCTGGTTTCTGAATTCTATTCTCCACTAATAAGAACAGGAGCTACCTGTAGAAATAGCTGGGCTCAGGTCCAGGGCAGAGAAAACACAAGGCAATGTGGAATACCTTGATGTCTCAGAAAGTAAGAAAGTATCCAAAAACAAAGTTCTATAGAAGGACACATAGCAAGTTTAAAGGGGCTCCCACCAGCTAAATATGGAATAATAGAAGTGCCAAAAATAATGATTATGGTCATTTATTATAACATATTAAATAGGGTTTTAAAAATTCATGAGTCCATAATGATACTCAAAAAAGTTGGGGGAGGGAGAAGGAGGAGGAAAGAAAAAATGAGGGAATGGAAAGAAGCTCTTCTCTACAGAAATACGTGAGGAAATATATGTAAATGAAATGATAAAATCAGAAAATCATCATTTTGTAGCAATCAGCATTTTACCAAGTCAAGGAAATATCGTGAATGGATGGTAAAACATTGAGTAAAAGATTATTGGGGAATGGATATTCACATGATCTGACCCTACAGATAATTTTTAATTAGAAAAGGAATAATAAGAGAGATATGGTGGTTACCACCCTAAGATATCAAACTTACAATCACCATTAATGGATAGCTTGAAATTATGTGCCTCCTACCATAGTGCAATAAATAGTACACTTTTATTTATGTTACTATTTTTGTAGGCTTCACACCAAACTTTAACCTCAAATTAATCATGAGGAAGCAGTCACACAAATCAAGAATATGGCACATTCTATAAAATCACTCGCCTGAACTCTTTAAATATGTCTGTCATTAAAAATAAATAAATAAATAAATAAATAAATAAATACAGTAATATTTTCTAGATTAAAGCAGATGAAAGTAACATAGCAAAATGCAATACACAAACAGTGATTGGATTCTGGATGAAAAGACATAGCTACAGAAGGTATTTTGGGGACAAATGGAGAAATTTCAATGTTAATGCCATTTTCTTGCATGTGATGGGAATGATAGTTATGAAGAGTATAGCCTTATTCTTAAGAGATATAATTGAAGTATTTGGGACCACCAAGAAAATTTTATACACAGGTACGTACACACACACACACACACACACACACACACACACAAACACACACACACACACTCATAAAAAGACAGAAAGAGAGACAAAAAAAAAAACATGGCAAATGTTAGCTATTTCTGATTCTAAGGTAAGTATATATGGATGTTCATGTATTACTCTTTCAATAAGTTGAAATAGGTTTTAAATAGTTTTAAATTTATTTTCCTAAATACACATACATTCCATAATAAACTTATGAAATTATAGATAATATATAATTTATGATTGTATATATTAAAACATGCTGACATATGACTGCTTCATGATCAGCATCTTCAAGTAAAGGCAATTCCCCCTTCTAAAATTCACTTTATCAATTCAACTCAAACTTTCATTGAAAACTATAATATGCTAAACCCTGAACTCCAAACCAAATACACAGTGATGAAGAGGATATAATTCTGCCCTCCAATCTTTCACTGCCTTAATAGGGAATAAGACATGTAAATAAATAAGTAAATAGTATGATAATTTCAGCAATGGAATCAAAGGAGGTATCGACAAAGTATCAGAGGAAGAGGCAACATGAGAAAAGTCTGGTTAACCTTCTGCAGAGGTGTCTAATAGAACTTTGTGATAAACAAGTTCTTCATCGGTGCTATCCTATACAGTAGTCCCTTCCCACATATAACTAAAGAGCACTTGAAATATGGTAGTGCAAGTGAGGAACTGAATTTTTTATTTTGTTAAGTTGAACCTACATCTGAGCAGCCACATGTGGCTAGGAGCTACATTACTGATTAGCACCACTCCATAGGACATGGTTGGGGAAGGGCAGAAGGGCATGGACAGGAGGCTGGGAAGAGAAGAAATTTAAAAAGTCTTTCCAGGGGTGCTCAGGTGGTTTCATCGGTAGAACATCTGACTGTTGATCTCAGGGTTCTGAGTTCAAGCTCCACATTGGACATGGAGGCTACTTTTAAAAAGTGAATAAAAAATAAACGTAAAAAAATGTTTTAAAGTCTTTCCTAGGAAACATTTTAGGCAGAGCACATAAAACCACGGAGACATGTTGCAACATGTTACTCATAAGAAGTCAGCAAAAGCAAGAATTACATGATTAATTTCACATTTTAGAAAGACTCTTTTGGCAGAAGAATGGATTGCGGAGGGCAAGTAGAAACGTGAAGCCAAATGAACTTACTGCAGCACTAATTTAACAGATTTAAGAACCTAAGGGAATAGTGATGGAAATGGAGGAGAGAACAAATGGGCTACTGGGAGGTATATGGAAAAGGGAAACTGAGGAGAAGACACCCTGATCTCTGGCTTCAGATGCTGATAACAAGACAAGGAATAAAGCAAGGAGAATCACACCGAGAGAAGAGTGGGCAGAACATTAAGAGGGTGACCTGACACCTCTTTCAATCTTGACAGCTTTTGCTTTAGAACACAAACTGCAAGCTAGCATCTTTCAAAAGAGGATGCAGGCACCTGAACCTCTGAGGCCAGGAAAGGGAAGAGAAGTCAGGCTGCATTCCACTCCAATCTTCTGTGAGATAAAGCCAAACATGCCAATGTCTGAACTGAATATCAGTGTGGCCGGCTCTCACTGCCCCAGCTGTCTGGTTATCAGGGCATAACTAATGAAATTCCAACAGAAGAATACAGTCAGAGTCACCATGTTTGGAGACACCCTCGCTTTCTTTACCTTGTTAGAGAAAGACCATGAATACAATCTGTGTTCTATTTTTAGAGAAAATAAGGCAGAAAAATAAATCACAGATGCCTTACATCTCCCATACCATACGTCATGCATAAATAAGTTATAGCAAAAACCTCTTTCTACAGCTAGGAATGACACTGTTTTTGAAAGAAACAAATACTGAAAGCCTAGAGCTACGCTAGTTCCTTTACATACATTATTACTCTTCAGCTACCCTATGATGTGGTTAGTATCACCTCTATTTTACAAGTGAGGAAACTGAAGCTCAAAAAGCTTAAGTGGCTGCCCAAGATCACAGAGCTACTAAGTGGCTGACCTGAGATTCAATTCCAAGTTCAACAAACCAAGTCCAACTCCCAGGGAGCCTAATGACTACATGCTGCTGATGGAGGTGGAAGAAAACAGAGTGCCAAACAACGTGGTCTCTGTTTCAAGCTTTCTCGGAGCTCATGCTGTCTCTAGCATTCCTTGGTACCATGCCCTGATGATTCCTAATTGTGCCTTTTAAATTATGCTCTCCAACCTAAGACCCTTTCCCTCTCCTCTAATTTCTTTACGTCCATCAAATCTAGCTCCAACTCAAATTCCCCATCACCTGAGAGGTCTTCTGGACAAATTTTCTCCATCACGCCTGGTCTCTCTCCTGTACATCTTTAATTCCATTTATCACCTCAGTCATTCAACCATCCCTCCATCCCAGAAGCATGAGACAAATATGGGTCAAATCAGCAATGAGGTTGTACAAAAGAAATAAAGAATACTGTTTAGGGGCAGAAGACCCAGAAAACTGGCTTGTTTAATGTAAAATATCATTTCATATTATAAAGTACTTGGAAATGTTTTAGACCTATACTCAATCATTTGTTGTTTTCTGTATACAAGTGTACAGTCCTCTATGTATAGTCCTCCATGCAACCAAAAAAAAAAATTGGCTGAACTCCTGTGAGGCACAATGCTAGGTACTATAGGGGATACAAAAAAAAAAAAAAAAAAAAGATCCAATCTCTGCCCTTCACCTGAAGAAAAAAGTATGTATATAACTATAAGGTAAAACGTATGATAAACTGATACGTTACATATCACGGTCAATTCTAGGAGTATACAAAAAAGGCAAAAATAAATAATAGGTATTCAAGGGAAGACTCAGGTTTTCCTGGTACCCAACCTGAGCCTAAAGCATCATTAGCCTTTAAGACAGATATTAGAAAAGCAAGACTCAAGATTAAGAAATATGCCAACTGATTGTTTTTTAACAAATAAAAAAAATCACTTCTAGGGGTGCCTCGGTGGCTCAGGAGGTTAGGCGTCTGACTTCAGCTTAGGTCATGATCTCACACTTCATGAGTTCAAGCCCCGTGTCAGGCTGTGTTGATACCTTAGAGACTGGAGCCTGCATCAGATTCTGTGTCTCCCTCTCTCTCCCTCTCTGCCCGGTCCCACTTGTGCTTTGTCTCTGTCTCTCTCTTTCAAAAATAAACAAACATTAAAAAAAGTTAAAAAAAAAAAAAAACACTATGGTCTAAAAAATTTTTAAACCTTTTCTCAATATTTGTATTAAATATACAAATAAAGTTTTCTAGTTATTTAATATTAAATTCCATGCTCTATTACTGAACTCCTCAGGAAAATAGATACCATTTAAATGAAAAAGATAAGCTTGATTATTGATTTCAATTTAACCATAATTAAATGAAAAGCAAGCACAGGTATTATCAATAATCTCTTCAAATCCAGTACTAGCAAACATAAGATTATTAATGAACGCAATCTCATTTGAAATAAATGATTTATTTAGGATCCAATTTACTATATTCATAGTCAGAAGTGTATGGCTTACTGTGTCTATAAACAAGCAATTTTCTGATAACATCTATAGCTGGTCATAACATTTAGTGACACTTAATTAAATACTTTTGTTTCAAATATTTAATATGCTAAAACATATATTTACCTGATGACAGGAATAAAAAACAAAACCATAGCTTGAGGAATTCATTTTCTACAAATTATTCGGATTTTTTATTTTTGGGGGCTAGATTATTAAAACATATTAATAAAGGGATTTTTTTGGTAAAGATAATATAGTTGGATTTCTAGTATGTACAACTAAATTTGTTATGGATCCAACAGCTATAAATTTTGTACAAAACAAAAAGCTAAAAGCAGCCCAGGTGACCATAAACAGGAAAACAGCTTAGCAAATTGTGGTTCACTCAAACAATAGAGTACTACTGAGTAATTAAAAATAAGAACCATTGAGGGGCACCTGGGTGGCTCAGTCGGTTGAATGTCTGACTTCAGCTCAGGACATAATCTCACAGTTCATGAGTTCAAGCCCCACATCAGACTCGCTTCAGATCCTCTGTCAGCCCCTCTCTCTCTGCCCCTCCCCAACTTGTACATGTTCTTTCTCTCTTTTTCTCTCTCTCAAAAATAAACAAACATTAAAAAAAAAAAAAAGAACCACTAAGAGAAGCAAGAACATGGTGAAGCTTGAAACCATTAACTTGAATAAAAACAGTCTCATTCAAAAAAGTACATGTGGTATGATTCCTTTTATGTGGAATTCTAAAAGAAACAAATCTTACCTCTAGTGGAAAAAAGAAAACAATGGTTGCCTCTGATGTTTTAGGCAACTGACTCTGAAGGAGCATAAAGAATTTTCGGTATCTTGATAGGGGGTTTTGTGTTGTGCAAGTATATGTATTTGTCTCTTAATTCTATCATTCTATTAATGATATTGCATGATAAAGTAGTTAGGAGGAAAATGTACTAATGGCTGCAATTTACCTTGAAATTCATCAAAAGTAACATGGACTAATAAACAGAGGGAGCACAAATAGCTGAATAAAAATGTGATTGAGCAAATATACTGAAATATTAAAGGCAATATCTTTTTTTTTTTTAATTTTTTTTTCAATGTTTATTTATTTTTGGGACAGAGAGAGACAGAGCATGAACGGGGGAGGGGCAGAGAGAGAGGGAGACACAGAATCGGAAACAGGCTCCAGGCTCTGAGCCATGAGCTCAGAGCCTGACGCGGGGCTCGAACTCACGGACCGCGAGATCGTGACCTGGCTGAAGTCGGACGCTTAACCGACTGCGCCACCCAGGCGCCCCTAAAGGCAATATCTTGATATGGATGGATATACGAGTACTTACTGCAAACTTCTTTCAACTTCCAAGTATTTCATAAAAATGTAAGAAACCCCCCAAAAAGAAGATAAATGACACTAGATTAATTCAAAACAACACCTATCAGACTAACATCATTTCCTTTTCATTTTAACAGGCTTACTACCAGACTCTATTAAATCAGAGAAAGACAATTGACAACGTATTTGGACTCCCAATAAATTTGGATCTCTCTTCATATTCTGATCAAAACAAAAAAACCCAGTGTGCATAAATAATAATATTGAATAATAACATTATAATATAGAATTAATTATATAGTATATATTTAACATAATATATAACTAATATATTATTATGAGTAGACAATATTATTATGCAATAATAACACTGTTGTGTACAACACTCTTTACTAGAAAGCTTCCTAGCACTTTATATGTATTAACTATTTGATCGCTACAACAATCCTATCAGGTAAATACTATTAGCCAAATTTCACTAATGGGGAAACTAAAGTATACCTGTGTTAGGTAATCTGCTCAAGGTCACACACCTAGTAAGTGCCAGAGCCAGAAATTAGAATCCAAAGAGGCTGGGTCAGAACCCCTGCTCTTAACCACTTCCCTATGACTGTTCCCTTAGTTGACTTCATAACTGACAGAATATAACATGTGGCGTTCTTAAGTTTGTGAATGACATGAAACTTGGAGCAAAAAGTAAACACATTACTTTACAAATTAACTGAAAAGATTAAGGGTCATACACATGAGAGACTTTAACAAGATAAAATTCTACAGGGATAAAATAGAAGATCCTGAATTTTGGAAGAGACACAACTAAACCTCCAGTGACAGCACTGGTACACAGCAGGTGTTTGGCAAGAACCTGTCAAATGAAAATATGACTGAATGACAGAATAAAGAGAATGTGTGAAAAAGAGACACTTTAATAAACCAAAACCAAAATATTAATTCAATAAATAATGCTATAAAACGCTAACATATATAATTATACTATCTAGAAGTAGGTTAAATGAGAGCCCTAGAAGACTACTGTGGTCAGACCAATTCCGGAAATGCTGTATGAATTTCTGGGAACTACAGAGTAACAGATACAGGTAAACTGGAACAAGTTTAGAGCAAAAGTGCAGAACTTTAAGCTATATTATCTAAGGTGTGATTGAAAAAACTGCAAATATACAATGTGGAGAAAAGAACTCAAATGAACATGGTAGCAATCTTCAAAATGTAAGGTACTATTATGAAAAAGAAGGATCATAATTATTCTGTAACTGCCCTTAAGAATAAAAATTAAAACTGCCAACTGAGATTAGCTACAAGGGCTTCAGGAAAACAAGTTCAGTGTCAACATAAGGAAGACTATTCCAACAGACAGAACCACGAAAGAAAATGCAGAGGAGGGGCGCCTGGGTGGCTCAGTCAGTTAAGGTCAGGTCATGATCTCGCAGTTTGTGGGCTCCAGCCCCGCATAGGGCTCTGTGTTAACAGCTCAGAGCCTGCAGCCTGCTTCAGACTGTGTCTCCCTCTCTCTCTGCCCCTCCCCCACTCACTTGTGTGCTCTCTCTCTCTCTCTCAAAAGTAAATAAACATCAAAAAAAATGTTTTTGGGGCGCCTGGGTGGTGCAGTCGGTTAAGCATCCGACTTCAGCCAGGTCACGATCTCGCGGTCCAGGAGTTCGAGCCCCGCGTCGGGCTCTGGGCTGATGGCTGATGGCAACAGCCTGGAGCCTGTTTCCGATTCTGTGTCTCCCTCTCTCTCTGCCCCTCCCCCGTTCATGCTCTGTCTCTCTCGGTCGCAAAAATAAATAAACGTTGAAAAAAAAATTAAAAAAAAAAAAAAGAAAAGAAAAAAAATGTTTTTTCTTAATAAAAGAAAATGCAGGGGAGAAGGGGTCATCTCATAAGGGTATGAATACCCTAAATAGCACAAGGATAACTCAATGAAAGATTAGACCAAATTAAAGATCTCTTCCAAATCTAAGAATTTACTATGTAACAAAAGGTAATTTTTATAGATTTCAGCCCTAAAAGGTTTCAAATTGGTTAAAATAGATACCATTCACCAAAGCAGACTTGCAATGATAAAATTTAAATGTGAAGGAAAGAGAAGTTATTTGTCAGGTCTGCAAATGGTGAAGGCTTTAAGACTAAAAACACTGGACACTCTCAAACAGGGTTGCTTGTTGGGGTGGTGGATGGGAAGATGAGCTAAATGGGTGATGGACATTAAGGAGGGCACTTCTTGGGTTGAGCACTGGGTATTGTATGTAAGTGATGAATCACTGGGTTCTACTCCTGAAACCAATACTACACTGTATGTTAACTAACTTGAGTTTAAATAAATAAATAAGACTGGGGCGCCTGGGTGGCTCAGTCGGTTAAGTGTCCGACTTAGGCTCAGGTCATGATCTTGTGGTCTGTGAGTTCGAGCCCCGCATCGGGCTCTGTGCTGACAGCTCAGAGCCTGGAGCCTGTTTCAGATTCTGTGTCTCCCTCTCTCTCTGACTCTCCCCCGTTCATGCTCTGTCTCTCTCTGTCTCAAAAATAAATAAATAAATAAATAAATAAATAAATAAATAAATAAGACTTAAAAACACTGGAATAAAATTCCAAAGAAAGGAAAAAAAAAAACAAACAAGGAAAGACAAACTTGTCTACACAAATATTTAAAACCTTTACATATGAAAAACATTAAAAGGCAAACAGTAAGCTATGCAATTAGGACAAATGGATTATATATTTAATATACAGCTATGCTGTACAGGAGAGTAGACATAAGCTACATGTGGCTACTGAAATTTAAATTAATTTAAATTGATTTTCAATCAATTAAACAATAAAAATTTACTTTCTCATTTGCACTAGACATGTCAAGTGGTCAAAAGCCACTCTGGCTAGTGGCGACTGTAATGAACAAAGCAGATACAGAACATTTCCATCACTGCAAAAAGTACTACTGGAACTTTAATATTTAAGATAGATTATTTTAGTTCAGGGAATTCATTACACAGTTGATGCAAGAGCTAAGATGCCAGGCAGGGGCATCTTGTTGTGTAGCAATCCAGAGATGAGGAACAGCAGGAGCCATTACCATCCCTAAGATAGAGGACAGAGTGCAGAGTCCAAAAGCCAACATCGCCTGGCAAAAGCTGTGACCATAGCAGGTGTCTTGGGTGGGAGCTGGAGACAAGGATGAGAAGCAGCCCCTGCTGGATAAATACCCTGATGTAAAAAGAGGGGAAGAAACACCCCGTCTTCTCCCCTCCTCTGCCCTCCAATCTCCTGCCAGCCCCTCCTGTGACTGAACCCAGACAAAACTCAGGTGACAAAGGGCCCTGGGAAATGTAGTCTACAAGGGTCGGACCCTTTGTTTAAAAAGGGCAGAACAGGGAAAGAAAGAAGTATGAGGTCAAACAAGCTAAGGCCGGGCACAGGTACAAAGAGATAATTGTAAGAAAACAAACAAACACAAATGGCCAACATGTGAAAAATGTCCAACCTTACCAGTAGTTAAATATAAATTAGAACAATTACTATTAAAATAAAATTAATATTAAATTAATAATAAATAATGATAACTCAAGTACTTAGTGCTGATAAGGATGTGGTAAAAACAGATGCACTCATACACTTCCAAGGAAGGAAATAAATTTTCAAAATTTTTCAAAGAAGTTCGAACAATTTTGCAATCAGCATCGACAAATTTTGAATGTTTACACAGTTAAATCAATTGAATGCAGTTCCAAGGATAAACCCAAAGTCCAGAAAATCTGAATTTCAGAAAATAATTTGAGAAACAAAGATGTTCATTCCAACTTCATCATATTGAAAAAAAAAGGAACAATCTGCCAGTACCTTTATATAAAGTACATTTAAAAAAACAATAGAATAAGTTAAGGTACATTTATACGTTTATTAAAAAATAACGTTTTAATCATTGTTTGCCAGCCACAATGATAGGTGCTGGAAATATAAAAAAGATTAAGAGGTAATAACAGACTAATTTGTATCCATTTAAAGAATGTTTATGAAGAGTTTCAACAAAATAAGGACATGTTTATGATATGCCTACTGAATAACAACAAATCTAAAACCGATGACACATCAAACAAAATATGCCAAAGGTTAGTTAATAAGAGTGATTACCTCTGAGTGTTAATTTTATGGGTTACTTTTCCTTCTTTCTACCTTCCTGAACTTTCAAATTTTTCAAAATAAATCTTACAAAATAAATTTATTTCAAAATAAATTTTCAGTGCTATTAATACAAATTACAATTGAAGAACTATAAACCTGCCACAACAGTGCCAGTTTACCTGTTGCAATAATAAACTGCATTATTTGGATCCAGTTCTATGGCCTGTGTGTAACAATCCACGGCAGCAGCATAATTTTCTTCTTTCATGTGGTTATTGCCTAAAATAATCAATATGTACAATAAGTATAACATACACACAGAAAAAAGCCTGAAAGATACATTTTAATCATAGAAACTACAACAAAATGAAGGTCAGCAATGTGAGTTTTCTTTTTTTTAATTTTTTAAGTAAACTCTACCCCCAATATGGGGCTTGAACTCACCACCTCGAGATCAAGAGTCGCATGCTCCACAAATTGAGTGAGCCAGGCACCCCGCCAACATGATTTTTCATCAGCAGTAGAGCTAAATTTTATATTTTACTATACAGTTGACACTCCTTAGCCATCAGTGTGTTCAAGTGATTTTTAACAACGTGAAGTCTTAAAGCAAGTAAAGCTTGTATACCTTATTAAATCCAGGCTTCATAAGTGAGTAAATGAAACAATTGTGAGTATCCCATGGCAAAATTTAATCTCTTCTCACCTTCCTTATATTCATCTCCTGCCTTCCTTTTAGAGCTGCTCCCCCATTCCAGATGCAATCCCTTTCCCCATCATCATCTCATTATCCACTCCTTCCCTTGTCAAAACATACACCTGCTATGGGGCACCTGGGTGGGTCAGTCAGTTAAGCATGTGACACTCGATTTAGGCTAAGGTCATGATCCCAGGGATCATGGGATTGAGGCCCATATCATGCTCCAGGCTGACAGTGTGCAGTGAAATAAATTCTCTCTCTCCCTCTTTCTCTCCCCCTCCCCCCACTCTCTTAAAATAAATAAACAAAAAACAAAATGATACAAAAAACCCTACTGAAGGGGCACCTGGGTGGCTCAGTCGGTTAAGCATCCGACTTCAACTCAGGTCACGATCTTGCGGTCTGTGAGTTCGAGCCCCGTGTTGGGCTCTGGGCTGATGGCTCAGAGCCTGGAGCCTGCTTCGGATTCTGTGTCTCCCTCTCTCTCTGCCCCTCCCCTGTTCATGCTCTGTCTCTCTCTGTCTCAAAAATAAAATTTAAAAAAAATGTTTTAAAAAAAAAAAACCCTACTGAATAGCAAAATCTCAGAATTCTGCTATGTGGGTAAGCCAGTAAAATTAATCATGTTAATATGCTATCGGAAGATGATAATTTTTTGTGCTATCCATTCCAGAGACAGATTTCTTAAAGGGGACTGTTGGACATTAATTTCTAGAAAGAATTTCAGATACCATGGCTAGCCCACAGGGTGCTAATTTTCAGGAAGTCATCTACAGATACATCTGGTAATAATTTAGCTAGGTTAAGAACTAGCCAGCAAAATAAGGAATTTCCTGTTGGCTATCTTTTGTATTCCATTAAAGGGAAAAATGTGTCCTGCTCACTGATAAGAACCACGGTTCAAAACTGAAATTTTAAAACACTGGGATTAAGAGGAAGAATTTACATCACAAAAGCCTCTGTTACTCCTCCCAACTTTCTCTAAACCAGAAGCTCTCCTATTAGTTTTGTCTTTTAATACATCATTAGCTACTTAACAGGAGTAGGAGAGTATAACTTTGCAGGGAACAGGAACAGCAAGATTAAAGGAAAGGCAGGTAGACAAAAGCATATAAAAGGATGCAAAAGTTACTGCAAATTAAGAATCAAAAATGAAGGGTGACTGGGTGGCTCAGTTGGTTAAGAGTCAGACTCTTGATCTCAGCTCTGGTCATGATCTCAGTTCTGGGTTCGAACTCCCAGGTAGAGCTCTGCACTGACAGTGGGGAGCCTGCTTGGGATTCTCTCTCTCCCTCTCTCTCCCTCTCTCTGCCCTTCCCCTGCTCATTCTCTCTCTCTCAGAAAAAGTAAATAAACACACACACACAAAAAAAAACCAGACCTTCATCCTGGTTTAAAAAAAAAAAAAAATCAGAAATGAATATAAAGAGTAACCTAATAGGTACACAGTTTCTTTTGAGGTGATAAAAAATGTTCCATAACTGTGGTAATGGCTGCACAACTCTGAATATTCTTCAAAACCAGTGAATTTATACACTTAAAATTTTTGTTTCTAATGTTTATTTTTGAGAGAGAGAGAGACAGAGACAGAGTCTGAGTAGGGGAGGGGCAGAGAGACAGAGAGACACAGAATCTGAAGCAGGCTCTGCTTCAGATGGCTCTGAGCCATCAGCACAGAGCCTGATGCAGGGATAGAACTTATCAGCCATGAGATCATGACCTGAAGTCAGATGCTTAACCAACTGAGCCAGCCATCCAGGCGCCCCTGAATTTATACACTTCAAAGGAGTAAATTTTATTTACAATAAAGTTGTTTTTACAATAAATAAAAAACTAATTTAGACCCCCACCCCCAAAATGTAATGAATATAAAGCCTCTAAGGAAGCTAAGAGGATTACATAGTTTTTATGATAGAGCAAGAAATTGACTACATGAGCCTAAGTACTGAAATACATTTGCTTAACCCATGTAAAAGATTTAAATTTTCTGGGTTATGTGGATTTTCCTGTTGCTATGGGCCTTTTTGTCTCGGGGTTCTTAGGGAGCCCTCTTGCTCAACTATAGACCCTAAGAGTTAAAACCAGAAAATGAAAAGACTACTTAACTCATGCTCTAACTAAAATCCATTGTTCTTATTTCTTATCACACTTTCTTGAGGCAATGATGAAGGTGTTGTGCAATGACCAGAACATTCCAACTGCTAGACTAGAAAAGCCCTGATAGCAAGGTAATGCCTAGAATACCACGCCCCTCAGATCCCTTTCCCTACCCTTTATACATGCTGAAAACATACTGATCCCCAGCTGTGATCATGCACTGCCTCCAGGCTCTCTAGCACGTACCCCCTGAACCTCTGCCAGTAAAACTCTAGGTGTCCACCTTGTGGGAGGAGAGGTGGGCATGTGTAAAGATGGAGCCTGCCGCCTCCCCTGGCTGCTGGCACCCAAAGTTAATTTCTCCTTTCTCTTTTCCAAACCCTCCTCTCTTGAGTTACCGGTTACTCTTGCAAGAAGTTTAGGACTTTATCTGAGTTTGTTCAGCAACAGTGTTGGCAAACCCAGCCAGGAGCTGTGCTTCTGACTGTGCAGCCCCCTTGAGATTCCAGGGGACAGAGCGGCTGGCCCTGCAGTGCAAGAGCTCACCTATTCCTTTCCTGAGTGAGCAACTGTGACAAATCGTTTGATAGTCGAGTGGTATTATAATAATAATAATAATTATTATTATTATTAAAATCTATTGTATGTATTTTCTTATAAACCACCATATCAAAAGTCTACATACTACATTATATATACACTATGCATATGTACACTAGATGTATATATATATTTACATATATTTACGATAAGCCTCAAGTCACAAAATATCCAATATGCAAATATTTGGGACACAAATGAAGAAATTTGTAAAGATAAATATAACCGAACATTGTATAGCACTTTATACTTATGGGGTACTCTCCTGTAAAACTGTCTCCTTTAATTATCAAGACATCCTATAAGAGGCACCTGGGTGGCTCAGTCAGTTAAGCATCTGACTTCAGTTCAGGTCATGATCTCATAGTTCATGGGATGGAGACCCACATCAGGCTCTGTGCTGACAGCTCAGAGCCTGGAGTCTGCTTCGGATACTGTGTCTCCCTCTCTTTCTGCCCCTCCCCTACTCGCTCTCTCTCTCTCTCTCTCTCTCTCTCTCAAAAATAAATATTAAAAAAAAAAGACAACCTACAAGATATGTACATATTTTTGTGATGCGTCAGGGAATCACAGAAAAGAAACCATCTTGGTTTTGTCTCAACTTACTGCAACTCTTTACAAATGAAGCACACAAAAATATTTGAAAGACACCTCTAGGAAGGTACTACCTGGCTAGAAGCCTAAATTAACACAGACAAGTGTCACAGGCAGCCTGGAAAAATCTTATGCTTGACAAACTGCAGTGGCCATTAGTGCTCACATGAATAAAAACCTGTATAAAATAACAATTGCTTTAACTTTGTGTGTAACATGTCTCAGATGTGATAGGTTTTAGTAAAATGAAAGAATAAAAGCTTTGAGGGGTGCCCAGGTGGCTCAGTCGATTGAGTGTCCAACTCTTGATTCCGGCTCAGGTCATGATCCCAGGGTTGTGGGGTCGAGCCCTGCTTCAGGCTCTGCGCTGAGCCTGGAGCCTAGTTGAGATTCTCTCTCTCTCTCTTCCCCATTCCCACCTGTTGTGCGTGTGCATGCTCTCTCTTTCTCTCTCTCTTTAATATAGAAAAAAGAAATAAAAAGAATAAAACCTTTTGTGGTTAAAGGAGAAAGTAGTAAGTAATTCAGTTACCCATGCTGGAGCATTAAATGAGTCTCAGCCTGCATATTCTCTTAATCCTCATCTTACCAACATTCATTATATCAAAGCAAACTCTGCGGGGAATGCAATCTCCCCGTGTTCTGCATGCAGAGGGAGTAAACATGAGGGCCAAAAATAAAATTTCAATTTGCCATTTATTCAATATCATTACTAGAGCTAAACCAAGGGAGCTTAAAAAGCAAGCGTTAATGGAAAATACACAGCATCACTAAGGATTTCACACAACCACAAAACTCAGAGTGGGGGGGAAAAACATCAGGTTAAATTGTGTCAACTAGAAACTAAATATATGAAAAATGCATTTCTATCCAGATAGTTTAAATCCAAATTCTTTGGGGAGTACTCTTAATTCAAATGACAACAAGGATCTAGTTTTTACTTAATTTTGCATGTAATTTATGAAAGTCATACTATTCTAAAATTTAAAGCCACTATAGTAGTATTAATTCTTAAAGTAAGAAATTAAAAATTGAAATCAGTCTATTTGTTGGATATACAGAACTTTATAATGTAATCCCATGAAGATAATCACATAATAGTAAAAATATAGACAAAGATATTAAGACAATGTCATCTATGGGGCGCCTGGGTGGCTCAGTCAGCTGGGTGGCTGACTTTGGCTTAGGTCATGATCTCAAAGCTCGTGAGTTCGAGCCCTGCGTCTGGCTCGGTGTTGACAGCTCGGAGCCTGCTTTGGATTCTGGGTCTCCCTCTCTCTCTGTCCCTCTGCTGCTCATGCTCTGTCTCTCTCTCTCTCTCTTTCAAAAATAAATAAGCATTAAAAAACAAAATTTAAAAAAAGACAATGTTTATCTAAGATTACAAAATTATCTGTCTAGGTAAGTAAATCATGGTCTAAAGTACTATGGAGCACTGTGCGGCCATTAAAAGCAGTGGCATATTAAAAAAAAACAACAGTGATATACATGTATGTTTAAAATAAAAATTTGATAGAGAGGATAAGACCCAAGGAATAGGAAGAGTATACTCTCTTTCATATCTACCTTTTAAGAAATCAAGTGATTGTGTTTGTTTTGTTTTGTTTTTAACTGCCTTCTTCAGTTTAAAGTCCAGGAAATGGTTTCTGAACCAATTTTGTATAGCTTCTGAATGTGGCATATTCCCTAATAAATGTCTGCCTACAGGACAGGGAATTTTTTTGGCTCTCATTCATTGCCAATACAAGACTCTTCCCGAGAGCTTCTTAGTACAAATCTTGTGTGCCTGACCTAACTCTCCTCTATAGCTTAACATAAATGACATGACAGAAAAAATTAAACGCAGATCTTCAACACTGATTTATTATAACTAAAAATGCCTCAAGAGCCAGTATTGAAAAATGTAATTATGTAGTAGTCAAATGTGGTAATAAATACTTAAGTCAAGCGCCACATACATGTATTAACAAGTATCAAAGAACTCAAAAACACTAAACATATACAAAAGTTAAAATATTACTGAAAATTATTTTCCTCTATGCAAGCATAAAAAAAAAATTTGAAATCCCAAATTTCTCCTTTCCTCTCTGCAAGCATAAAGAAGAATTTGGAACCCCAGAGTACATGTAGCAAATGCAGTTAGAAGTAATCACCCCTTAAGTTACTTGTTTTGCAAGTTTTATTCACAGCAGATCTGCTTCTCTGGAAGCAAGGTATAACTACATTATTGTTCACAAGCCATTCCAGGTTTCTTCCATATCACATTCATTTCTGTTTCACAAATATCATGTGGATGTATGACAGTTCAGACTTGGCAGCATAAATCAGATTCTCACCAACTGCCAGAGTCACTTTCTCCAGAGTTTCATGAAGTTTTACGAAATAGTAATTTCTCTATGAAATACTCACCTTCATCTTTTAATTGGTCAGCTTTTCCCACGTCTTCAGGCACTGAGTTTGAGAGAGGCAAAATATCATTCTGAAATTAAATAAAAATCAATGTACAGAGTTTCCATTTACCTGCATAAAAAAGTCATCCCACAGAACTATAAATAATAATAAATAAATTGTATTACAGTAAATCACCTATATTTACACAGGATGAAATCTGGCTGTAAATAATAGGGTTACATAGACATAGGGGGAAAGTCCTTCCACATACGTTTTTTAGAAAAATGAGTATGTAGAATTTTTCTAGAAGATAATGGGCTAATATGAATCAAATTTTTTACTTGCTTTTCCTACATCAAAAAAACCCTACTTCATGAACAATATAAATAATCAGTATACAAAGAATAGGAATAGAAAATATATTCAAGAGATTATTTATATTAATAAAAATCCTGAAGCATAATGTTTAATATCTAAAGAGATATCCTAAGTCAAATTCACAGTTTATAAAAAGAAGCATTAATAATGTAACACTATTATTTAAATATGTGCATACACACATATACATGCACACAGGCTAAAACAACAAAGACAGGAAAGGTCTAACGAGAAAGGTTAAAAGTAATATTTGGAGGTAAAATTTTCAGTTTCTTCTTTATATCTTTCCTTGTTGACCAATTTTTAAAAACAATGGACATATATTAATTTATCATTAAAAAAAGGCAATGTAAATTTCCTGTTTTCAGTAGCTACTATCATCCTCAAACCTCTTTTGCATTACTAATGTTCAAACCGAAGGGGCATTCAGAAATATCTTGAGTAGCAATTGGAACACAATGTATTTTTCCATTTCTGAAAGATCTTTAAAAAAAAAAAAATTTTTTTAATGTTTATTTATTTTTGAGAGAGAAAGAGTGCAAGCAGGGTAGGAGCACAGAGAGAGGGAGACAAAGAATCCAATCCAGGTTCCAGGCTCTGACCTGTCAGCACAGAGCCCAATGGGGGTTCAAACCCACAAAAGGTGAATCATGACATGAGCTGAGGTCAGAGCTTAAGTGACTGAGCCACCCATGCACCCCTTGAAAGATCTTTTTTAACTTGTGTTGCTTTTACACTTGACTCTGAAGTTCATAAATAAGTCTAAAATTTCCAAGAGAGCATAATTTGTAGCTAATATACCTATGTACCACATTTAGAATATATCCACCATTTATTTACTTTGAGAAAGACAGAGACAGCACGAGTGGGGAAGGGCAGAGAGAGGGGGAGAGAGAGAATCCCAAGCAGGCTCCGCACTGTCAGTGCAGAGCCCATGTGGGGCTCAAACCCATGAATCCATGAGATCATGACCTGAGTCAAAACCAAGAGTTGGATGCTTAACTGACTGAGCCACCCAGGCGTCCTTCACCATTATCTCTGTCTTGATCAAAGTTTCAATAAACTTGATAGCTCTAACTTTGGAAATATACTTCGCTAATTGCACACAAATATTCACAAGTACAAAATCATAAAGTATGTGAGTTGTTCTTATTTTTTTTAATCTTTCTATACTAATCAGTTTTTCTAAGCATAAAATATTGGAATAAAAATGTATAGAATACAAATAGGAATCCTTATAACTAGAGGTCACTACTTAAAACTGGCTACAGTCACCTAGGATGTAAGTGTAGTTCAAGGACACATTATTGCCCTGCAGTACCTACTTTCAGGGTTTCTTCTATTTCACATCTTCTAATAATCCTGGGAAGTTAAGGGGAGGAGGGAGGGGAGTGACTTTTTGAGTCAGAAGAATAGCATATTGAGAAATGGACTCTAATCCATTCTGTCTTCTAAATTCTTCTGAATTATTTTAATGAAATTGCCACAGTTGTATAACTTTGAAAACTAATTCTCATATTCATTAAATGCATTTGAGCAGGCCATGATGTGGGGATGAGTGTTACCTGCCTTATATAAAAGGAATGAATCCATTTAGTATATAAACTTAATTGAGGGAAAAAACAGAAGAGAAAGACCAGTATCCTAAAACTAAAATGACAGAAATAACAACCATGGACACTTGGTGAGACAAATAATTTCAATTTTTTTAAGTTTTTATTTTAAATCAATTAGTTAACATACAATATTATATTAATTTCAGGTGTACAATGGAGTGATTCAACAGCTGTATCCATCACCAGGTGACCATCACAGCAAGTGGACTCCTAATTTCCATTACCTATTTCCCCCATCTCCCCACGTACCTCCCCTCTGGTAGCCATCGGTTTGTTCTCTATAATTAAGAGTCTGTTTCTGAGTTTGTCTCTGTATCCCTTTTTTATTTTCCCATGTTTGCTTGTTTTCGAAATTCCACATGAGTGAAATCACATGGGATTTGTCTTTCTCTGACTGACTTATCCGACTTAAATTATACTCTAGCTTTGTCTATGTTTTTGCAAATGGCAAGATTTCATTCTTTTTTATTGCTGAAAAGAGGCAAATAATTTCCTTAATTATAACAATCTGTATGCTGCTCTGGGCAGGTTTAGACTCTGTCTGCTGTACTCTGGTAACAAAGACATACGTAATGAAGTTGCTGCTGTTAAATAAGGCAAACAAAGGAGTGACATCACAAATAACACTATACAGATACACAATGAAGCCAGGTTTAAGAACTTATATTTTTGGGAATGCAAGCTGGTGCAGCAACTCTGGAAAACAGTATGGAGGTTCCTTAAAAAACTAAAAATAGAACTACCCTACGACCCAGCAATGGCACTACTAGGCATTTATCCACCGGATACAGGTGTGCTGTTTCGAAGGGACACATGCACCCCCATGTTTATAGCAGCACTATCAACAATAGCCAAAGTATGGAAAGAGCCCAAATGTCCATTAATGGATGACTGGATAAAGAAAATTATATGTAAAAAAAAAATAAATTATATTTTAAAAATAGCAAGTCAAAAATGCTTACAGTTAAACACAATCAGAGAGAAAAAGTAAGACAGGCGTCAAAAAAAAAAAAAAAAGCTCTACTTAAACAGAGTACAAAAGTCAATTTGAGCTTTCTGGGAGGTAAAGAAAAATTCTGATCTCTTTAGTACTAAGTCACCAGTGACAAGACCTAAGGAGTGAGCACATCCAAGTGTTGTCTCCAACAGAGGCCTCTCGGGCATCTAGGAGTTAAAGACGGTTAGCTTCAGCCATGGGCATGTCCAGCCACTGAAATGGGGTTCCCTAAGGAGGCCAGAAACCCAGGCAATGAAAGAACCATAGCAACTGAAGTGAAGAAAAGGGGAATTCTCTGATGAGGAGTGCAGGGACACGTCACTATCTCCTTATATCTTTGTTATATAATTAGAATTCATCTGTGTGATAACTGCATTATTCTTTTTCCAAGAATAGAAAGAGAGAACAGTTTACTGCCAAACTGCCATCTTCATTGCAACTCTCAGAACCTCTTCTCACAAGTTCTAGAAACAGTCAATGTGGTATTCTCAGCAATGTCCCTGCCAGGCTTAAATATATACTACATGATTCAGCCTCTCTCCTGAGTGCCTCCTTCTGTACTGAAGATTGAATACAGAACTAGAATAACAAAATGAGTTCATGAGGCATCAAAATGTAACCAAAAAACACATGGGAGATCACCCTGGGGCCCTAAACTCAGTCACCTTAAAATTTTCAAATTTATGGTCATGTTCCCTGAAAAGGCCAGAAACCAGAGACGATGTAAACAGTTCTCAAGAGCAGACATCAGAAACTTGGTTTTCAGTGTTACGTTTGCACATTGAGCCTGAACCTTCCCTTGTTTTAAAGAGGCCTTACAATGGCCAATTTGATGAAATCTGCTTCAAAGTGATGATTCAATTCCTGATGAATCTATTTCTACATAGTTGCTGCGTAAGCAGGAAAATCTTGTTTTTATCTTTTATTCAATGCTTTAGGGGAATGTTAATACAGATGTCAGAAATCTAAAAATGCTCAGATAATATAAAGGACTTAAAAAGTACATCATTAAATATAAAAGAAGGTGAGAGAATGAGAATAGCTACTAATATGAAAATCTAAAAGCACATTAAAAGAGTTATATTTTAGTTCCCAAATCATATCCATGTGAACTATCTACCTTACACCTAGGGAGAAGTTAGGTACTTAAAGGCCTGGCCCATAAAATATTAAGAACTCAACATAATATTGTAGTCATACTTAAATCAGATACTAATAGAAAACAATGACAGCTTACCTTACAGAAGGAATTGCTGAACATTTCTGTCAAAGGCTGTGAAACTGCAAGATGAGTATCTTCTGGGCTGATTTTAAAAACTGTCTCCAAGCACTGAATTGCAACTTGAAATAAATTTGAATAGTGAAAAAGAAAATTAGCAACCTAAAAAAAGAAACAACCTCTTTTTTTCTGGTAGAAATCTGCACTCTGTGCAATCTGTGGTAATTCAGTATTTATGATCACAGAACATAAGGAAAACTAAATGGTTCAGCTACATAGAGACTTCTGTTTATAGATCAGCTGTTGAAGGAAGACAACTTGATTTCTTATTCCTCACTTAAAGAAAGATGTTACCTAGAATATAATTTCTCAATATATCTATTACATCATATTCTTGCTGAAGCCAGTCACTAACAGTAAGTTATTCCTCCCTGCCAATATCTATTGTCCACCAATGTTCTAATGTTTTGAATAAAACAAACAAAAAAAATCTTCTTTCTTTTATGTGAGAAACAGAATTCTCAACCTGACCAAAAACAGTAACAGAAACAGCACTAAATATTAATCCTGGTATATTTACTTAGATAGATAGGTTGGCTTTAAAAAATTCATTCATGCATACAAATTTACCCTAAGCACCTACTACATGCAAGATGGTAGAAATACAGCAGTTAATCTAAAGACAAAAATCACTATTCATGTGATGAAGCTTACATTTAATAGAAGGAGTCAGAGAAACACAAAAGTACACAGCATGTTAAATGGTGATAAGGTGTGTCATCTGCATTTGGTATATGACAAGATAACTGATATGGCCAGGGTAGAAAGACATGATGGGAGATGATGCTAGAAAGCAAGTGTGTTATTGGATGACAAGGCACCTCACATAACATTCTTAAAGAATGTGCACTTCACACTACGGGCAAATGGAGAGCCATTAAAGAACTCAGTGAAGGAGAATAACATAACTGGATTTGTGTTTAGAACTACAAGTCTGTGAATGGATAAAGAAGATGTGGTGTATATATAAAATGGAGTATTACTTGGCAATCAAAAAGAATGAAATCTTGCCATTTGCAACTACGTGGATGGAACTAAAGGGTATTATGCTAAGTGACATTAGTCAGTCAGAGAAAGACAAGTGTCATATGACTTCACTCATATGAGTACTTTAAGACACAGAACAGATGAACATAAGGGAAGGGAAGCAAAAATAATATAAAAAGAGGGAGGGGACAAAACATAAGAGACTCTTAAATATGGAGAACAAACAGAGGGGTTGTGGGAGGGGGGATGGGCTAAATGGGCAAGGGGCATTAAGGAATCTACTCCTGAAATTATTGTTGCACTATCTGCTAACTAATTTGGATGTAAATTTAAAAAACAAAATTAATTTAAAAAAGAAAAAAAAAAGAACTACAAGTCTGATAGGAATGCAGAGAATGAATTAGAATAAGACAAGCTGAAGGAGAAAATGGAAGCAGAAAACCAAGTGGGTTCTTACTTAAATGATCTAAACATAAGGAGTCCAAACCAGGGCAATCACAGGGAAGAAAGATAACCTGTCCTCTCTACAAGTACTCACTGAGGTGAATGGAGGCAGATTCTCATCTTGAGAATTCTCTCCTTTGAAAAGGAATTCTCTCCTGGCTCCACAAGATGAGAATGTAGCCACAGTGTCCAGTGTACTTCCAAGCAGTATGGAATAGATTCACAAATATTTATGTATGACTTTCATTATTATTTGTATGCAATATATTTAAACTAAAAACACAACAGAACAAAAACACTTCACCCGTTACTCTCACCTCCATGCCCCACCTCTGACAACCACCAATCTCTTTTCTGTATCTATGTGCTTGCTGTGTTTATTTATTAGCGTTGCACATATAAGAGAGATCATAGAGTATTCATCTCCCTCTGTCTGATTGATTATAGATTCATTGATACTTGTGTATGACTTTTAAAGGATACATTATGTATTAATTATGGCCCTGAGAAAAACACCTCTGTCATAATAGAAATACTATTACTATCACTATCCACAGAACAATTCTCCTTAGAAAAGGGACTGAATTGGGGCACCTGGGTGGCTCAGTCACTTAAGCGTCCAACTTTGGCTCAGGTCATGATCTCATGGTTTGTGAGTCTGAGCCCTGTATCGGGCTTTCTGCTCTCAGCAAAGAGCCAGCTTCAGATCCTCTTCCTCTCTCTCTGCCCCTCCTCTACACGCGCTTTCTCTCCCTATCAAAAATAAATAAACATTGGGGCACCTGGGTGGCTCAGTGGGTTAAGGGTCTGACTTCGGCTGGGGTCATGATCTCGCGGTCATGAGTTCAAGCCCTGCATCAGGCTCTGTGCTGACAGCTAGAGCCTGGAGCCTGCTTCAGATTCTGTGTCTCCCTCTCTCTCTGCCCCTCTTCCGCTCACACTCTGTCTCTCTCTCTCAAAAATAAATAAACATTAAAAATTTTTTTAAATAAATAAATAAACACTAATAAGCAACTAAGTTACCAACCACAAGAAGTCAGAGTGCCTTTAACATAGAAAATAATCTGCTGTTTACCCATTCCTCATCCTCTCAATTTCTATTCTTGCCAAGCGCTTGTTTTCACACTTTAGTTGCTCCAGCACTAAAAACATTGGGCTACAAGAAAATATGCTCCCACTGCCATGAAGTCAGTTAATGTAAACAACAACAATAATAATGGTAAATGTGTCTGTTTATGTGTATATATTGATTCTTGATCAATATCTTTCCTCCCTGATCAGACTGGTCATTTCCTTTACTGTACCATGTAAACTCATACTGGTACATGTTTCTATTATTTTACTTATCATACTATAGGACATGCTCTTAAATGTCTATCTCCCACATTAGACTGTCTCCATGAGGATAAGGCCTATACCTTATTCATCTCTGACTTTAACATATATGGCAAATAGTAGGTATTCAATAAAGTTAATCTACTTCTTTGTTTACAATGGAAGTATAGTTAAATTACAGAGGAAATAACAACAATAAAATCTGTAGAGTAGGGCCCTTCTGCGCTCCAAAACATTAGTTCACAGCCATGGGAAAAAAGGATAGTCCATAACCAAGTCTTTAACCAAAAACCAGAGTATGTAACTTCAGTGCTAAACACTGACAGGTGAAAAGTCCATGTGGTAACTAAGGGATTTTTATGCTCTATCTTGTTGAGGCAATTCAGTCTAGCTCCTTTATCTCTGTGGCCACTGATCTTAAAACACATGTCTTGTGCATACTAGACACAATTAAATATCATTAAAGGAGGTGGATGTTTTGTTTTAAACACAATTATTTGGTGTGTGTTTTTTCAAACCGCTTTACTGAAGTATGGTTGACATATGAAAAGCTATTCATATTTAACATCTATAACTCGATGAATTTGAGGATCAGTATACACCTGTGGAACCATTACCACCATTGAATCCAGAGACATACTCATCACCTCCCAAAGTTTGCTCTTATCACTTTTATTATGTGTGTTGTAAGAACACTTAACCTAGGTTCTATATTCCTACCAAATTTTAAGTATATAACAACTGATGATAAGCACTGTGAAGAGTAGTAAGCCTCTAGAACTTGATTATCTTGCATAAGTGAAACTTTGTACTCTTTGACAATCACCTCCCCATTTTCTCCTTCCCCGGCTCTGGCAACCACCATTCTGCTCCCTGCTTCTATGAGTTTGACTATTTTAGATTCTCTGTATAAGCAAAAAGAATTGTTTGATAGGTAAACCTAGCTGCCAAAGTGTTTAACCTTGATGATGTTAGTGTAGATGGACAGATTGAGGCAAAGGCCCAACTGGAACGGGTTCAAGAAAAAAGAGGAGGGGAATTAGAAAAGGCATAGACTGCTCTTTCAAAGAGTTTTCCAGCAAAAGGAAGACAAAAAAGCATGAAGTATTATGTGGGGTGAGGGTAATATGGCAAAAACTCAGGACTACCTTATTATTTATCCAGCCAAAAAAAATTAAATAACCTAGGTACAATAATTTATCTTACTTTTACCTCAAGATTCTCACTTATGAAACAAGGATTATTACATTCAATCCTCCTTTGAGGAGGTCGTACTCATGAATAAGTCATATGCTATAAACAAATACTGTATATAAATATTGTTCCCCTTTAGCACCAAACAATAATAGTGTGTTTGGTACTGATGAGGAGAAGGACAGTGAAGAACTCTATTCAACACCTACCACATCCTACCTGTTCAGCACTTTATTCAAAAGTTTCCATACTCTAGTTACCTGCCATGACTGATTCTGATTCTCCTAACAAATCTGTCTGATGGAGAAGAGGCAGACAGTTTCCCTTAACAGACTTAGAAATAAAGATATAGTCCAACTAACTGATATGCCCAGGATCACTCGATTCTTTCAATTCACCAATTCAATTCAACCCATGTTTACTGTACTTACACTATATTACATGCAGTTCAATGTGTCAGGTGCTTTTGTACATGCGCTAGATAGATTAGTGAATAAAACAGAAAAGATCTCTGACCTCTTGGGGCTGACATTTAGGGACAGGGGTGAAGAGCTAGGCTATAAGCAATAAAAAGTAGAGAAGTGTGAAGATATGGGAGTATGGAGAGCAAAGCAGGGAAGCAGATTCCAGATGTAACAGCGTGCCCAGGGTACACCTCATTCAGAAAACAGATTTGACAAAGACTCAAAGAAGATGGGGGTATTACCATTATCTAGAAGAACAACATTCTAAGCAGAAAAAATAACCAGAACAGAAGCCTTTAGGAAAGAGGATTTTGTGTATTCAGAGTTAGGAAGCCAATTTGCCTAAAGCCAAATGAGAAAGGGGAAGAATCTGTGAACAACACATCACAGAAGCCTGAGTTATATAAATACTTTAAACAATGACTAAGTAGCATGAAGAAGTTACTGCAAGATTTTGAGTAGAGAAATGATAGACTCTTTTTTTTAAGATTTTATTTTTTTAATTTTTAAAAAATGTTGGTTTATTTTTAAGTGTGGGAAAGAGACAGAGACAGAGTATGAGCAGGGGAGGGCAGAGAGAGAGGGAGAGACAAAATCCAAAGCAGGCTCCAGGCTCCGAGCTGTCAGCACAGAGCCGGACGCGGGGTTCGAGTTCACAATTCCAAGATCATGACCTGAGCAGAAGTTGGATGCTTAATGGACTAAGCCATGCAGGCGCCCCTTAAGATTTTATTTTCATGTAACGTCTACACCCACGTGAGGCTGGAACTTACAACCATGAGATCAAGAGTCGCACATTCTACTGACTGAGCCACCCAGGGGCCCCTGACATACTGTTTTAAAATATCAATGGTAGCTGTATTGGGAATAGTCAACAAAGCTGCAAGGACAAAACCAGAGAGATCAGTTGGAAGCTATTACATTAAAAAAGATGAGAAATACTTAATTATATCCATGGGTGATATCAGTGGAGATGGGAAGAAACAGTTAAGACTCTAATTTTGAAGGTACAGCCAACAGGATTTACTAAATGATTAAACGCAGAGTCCAAGAGAAAGAGTTCAGAATGATGCCCAAGTTTGGGGCCTAAGCAACTGAAAAGATAGAGTTGCCATCAACTGAGATAAGGAACAGATTTTGGGTGGGAGGATCAGGAGTTCAGTCTTGGAAATGTTCACTTTGAGATGCCTATTACACATAGAAGTAGAGATATCTAGTAGGCAGTTGGATATAAAAATCTGCAGTTCAGAAGGAAGGTCTTAGTTAAATGCCAAGAAACTGAATGACATCATCAAAAAAGTAAGTGTAGGGGCACCTGGGTGGCTCGGTCAGTTAACTGTCCAACTTCGGCACAGGGCATGATTTTATGGTTTGTGAGTTCAAGCCCCGTGTCAGGCTCTGTGCTGACAGCTCAGAGCCTGGAGCCTGCTTGGGATTCTGTGTCTCCTTCTCTCTCTCCCCCTCCCTCACTCACACTCTGTCTCTCTTTGTCTCTCAAAAATGAATAAACGTTTAAAAAAAAAAAATAAGCATAGATAATGAAGAGAAGATCAAGCACTAGACCTTGGGCACTCCAGGTCAGGGAAGAGATGAGAAACTAGCAAAGGAGACAGAAGGAGCAAGCAATAAGAAGAAAACCAAGAGAATGTGAGGAGGTATCCTGGAAGCCAAGTGAATCAAATATATGACAGCGGGGCAGGGGTGGGGGCTGTGAGATGAGGGATATCATCAGCTTTATCAACAGCAGCTAAAAAGACACATGAAGACTGACAACTGATCACTGAACTAAATAACTCAGCAATTACTGATGACTTTGATGAGAAGACTATGGGTGGAGAGGCTGAAGCAAAGGCCAAACTGGAATGGGTACAAGAAAGAATAAGAGAGGAATTTTAAAAAGTATAGATAATTCTTTCAATGAGGTTTCCAGCAAAAGCAAGACAATAAAAGTAGGCAGTAGTTTGGAAGTAGGGGGTAATATGGCAAGAGTAATTAGCTGTTGTTTTTGTTTTTTTAGGAAGTGAGAAACAATGAAAAGTATATTCTGATAAAAATGATCCAACACAGAGTGAAAATTTGCTGATGTAAGACAAGAAGGGTAGAATAACTAGAGCGATATCCCAGAGTAGGTGAGACAGGATGGAATCAGACCCAGTGTGCCAGTAAAGAGGTTCCATTTAGAAAAGACAATGGATAGTTCATCCGTGGTATCTTAATCTTGTTTCAGCCTCTCTAACAGAATACCATAGACTAGGTGGCTTATAAGCAACAGAAATGTATTTCTCATAGTTCTGGAGGCTGGGAAGTCCAAGATTAAGGTGCTGGTAAATTCAATGTCTAATGAGAACCTGCCTTCTGGTTCATCGATGGTACCTCTTCACTGTGTCCTCACATGGTAGAAAGAGTAAAGGAGTTCTTTGGGGTCACTTTATAAGAGCACTAACTTCAATCATGAAGGCTCCACCTCCTAATACCCTCACACTGGGCATTAGATTTCAACATATGAATTTTGAGAAAACACAAACATTTAGTCCATGCATAGCATATAATAGTTAGCCAAGCAAGCAGAATATGTAGGGGTGTACATGCTGGTGGGTGGGTAGATGGGGTAGGGGGAGTCTGTGGAAGTTGTTTTCTTATTCCTTCAATTATCTTGGTAGGGTAAGAAGGAAGCTCATGAACTAAAAGTGAGTACAGAGGAGGAGATTTGAGAGTTTGAGAAGATGGGAGAAAGTGTTAAAGTGGTGGTCTAGGAGAGCAAAAGTGTGAATGAACTTGGAAGAGACAGTGTGATTGCCAGGCAGCATGACAGGTCCACTTGAGGCTCATGATGATGAAATCAAAGTGGGATCGATCAGCAAAGTTATAGGTTTTGCTCCATCTATACAAAGTCACATGGACATGAGCACATAGTAGGTGGAGAGCTGAATTTAAACAAGGTTGGGTTTTACAAGAAAGGGAGAGATATACAATGCATGAACATAATTATGAACCATGGTATTTAAATGGGGTAAGAAAAGGGGTATGAAAGGTAAGGGATCAACATACTGGAGGTATTGGTAGGGTCAAGAATTGTTGAGGTAGAGATTTTAGAGGGAGTGAGTTGGAAAGAACAGGCAGTAGTGGTCAGGAAATGTTATGTTGACAATAGAGATTACAGGGAGAATGCAGTTTCAGTAATGATAATGTCCAGGGAAGAGTTTCTCACTCTTGGCACTGCTGACATTTTGGACTTTGTTCTGGGGTCCATCCTGTGCCTTATAGTATGTTTAGCAATTTCCATGGCCTCTACCCACTAGATGCCATAGAGCAGCCCCCCACTGGTGACAATCAAAAATATCTCCAGATGTTGCAAAATCATCCTGAGTTGAGAACCACTAGTCTAGGGTATGGCCAAACAGCTGAGTGGTTGAGATCACTGGAGGAGAGGCCAAGGAACAGAAGTATTGAGAGAACTCAAAGAATCACCTATGAGTACACTGCAACTGCCAAAAATTAAGACAGGAGTAGTACTAGAAAGAGTGACAGAGGGCAGGAGCCACATGAAGTAGATGTTGGTAGATGATGACAATTAGGTGTGGGTGACAAAATCTGATGAAAAAGCTCAAAGCTGATAAGGCTATAATTCTTCAGCACTATGGTAAGGCTGGTACTAGAACTCAGGCTCCTTTCCTAGAGCTTTTTTAAATGTCTAGAAGGTGGGCAGACTTCTCCACATGATTTCATACTCAATTAAATTAGACTCACAGAGTCAAAAATAGGGGTCGGTCAAAAACAATTGGCACTATTTCTGACTGCCATACATAACAAACAGATGAAGGCACATATTTTTGGCTGAAGACCATCCTAAAAATAGGGCATAACATCTTGATTTTTAGAAACCTCTCAATTTTCTTTCTGGCCCTTAAAAGTATTATACTGTTTTGATTAGGAAAGAAACATCTTTTATTAAATAATTGCATTTATGTGTTTATTACTGAGAAACCATAACCAACACTTTCTTTAGATAACCAGTCACCTTTACCTTCACATAGTCTAACTGAGGACAAAAAGATTTTAATATGAAATGAACCAACTGGAATGTTCTCCAACTGTGTGTCACCTGCTCCTCTCACTGCCACCTGGAAAGACAGCATCTCACCAGATTGCAAGCAGATTTAGAGCAAATGCCGATTTTCATCCCCACCTCTAAAAAGCATATTCACAATGGAAGTGCCTACTGAAATTAATAGAGGGATCCCTTTTATAGGAGAAATAGCTTCAAGATGACAAAATCAAATTGTATAACTTATTAAATTCTCCCAAATGCACTGTCTCATTGCAATAATTAAGTCTTTAGGCCACAAGGAAGGTATACTCATTGAACCTCCACAAGCTCATCTGCAGAATTCAATCTTTCCATGGTTATAGTGAATTTAAATTTTATAATGCATAAATGTGAAGCAGAAAAGATGGTGTCAAGGAAACACATGATGCTTTCATGCAAGTCTCACTCAACTTTACAGATTACCAAATCTAATATTTAAAGCTTACATAAAACAAGGGTAAAATCCTCTCATTTTCAAGTGTCCAAATAGAACGTTGTTAGAGTTTAATTGTGATGTAATTATTAGACTTTTACATACTGCTTTTATGATGACTAAGGTATTTTCATATATCAATCCTAAACGAGATGCTTTCCTATCAGGAAGACACAAGATCTTCAGAATAAAAACCAGGATTTAAATGTCAGCTTTGCCACATTTCGCTGTTATGTTACTTAATCTATCTGGTTTCATTTATTATCTGTTAAATGAGGATAATACTAACTTGGCAGTTACTAACTATAAAGAAAAAATTCCGCACAGTGTGAACAGCATAGTTCTGACACATACTAGGTCCTCAATAAGTGAATCACAGTCCTCCTATTGTATTGTTAATTAAAACCAAACAAGCCTCAGAGAATGGACACAGGATCTCTCTTCTCGAAAGATCAACAAAACATTATCACTTTGTTATTATAGGTCATAAAGTCAGGCTTATAGCTATTTTAGTCTTTATTTATAGTACAAATGAACAAAAAGCGCTCATGCCTACCTTCCAAACTTTCTTGTTCATCCAAAGTATAAGCATCCATCTGACTTTGTTCCCGTAAGAAACGAATAACTGCATAAACTAAGTGCTTGATAGATGACATTTTAAAAGCTTAAATGCTTTTCCTTGATAAGAAAAAGGAAAACACTGATCTAAGTTATTTTAAAGAATTAGGAAAGTTATAAATAACAAGGGTTATAAATTACATCAAAAGTAAAAAGCAAAAACAAAACCTGCATTACCTTCATTCTTCTTTTAAAAGTCAGGAGAACACAAAGTATTGTTATGATAATGTATCACATATTTTGATTTATACCCAGTAGTATTAGATTATGTTAAAACTTGCAAAAGTAGAATTTTTCTCAAAACATGTACCACACAAGCTTAGACACTAACTCACTGGATCTTTTTTTTTTAATTTTTTAACATTTATTTTTTGAGAGACAGAGACAGAGTGTGAGCAGTGGAGGGGCAGAGAGAAAGAGAGAGAGAGAGTCACTGACTACCTCACTGTATTTTTTTTTTTAATGTTTATTTATTTTTTGAGAGACAGAGTGTGAGCGGTGAAGGGCAGAGAAAGAGAGGGAGTCACAGAATCCAAAACAGGCTCCAGGCTCCGATCTGCAGGCTCTGAGCTGTCAGCACAGAGCTCGATGGGGGGTCTGGAACCCTCGAACTGTGGGATCATGACCTCAGCAGAAGTCAGACGCTTAACCGACTGAGCCACCCATGCGCCCCATTATCTCATTATATCTTAACTGTATATATGGTACAGATACGGATAAGGACAGGGGTACAGATACAGAAGTAGAAATCCCCAAAAGGCCTCAGTACTATGTTGAGGGAGATTTCATACTGCTGACTCAGATGCTCATCTACAATAAGCATCTTCGTCTATTTCATGAGATTTTTTTTAAATGTATGCATAATTTACACTGCACCAACTTTTTTAAGCTGACACTGTTACTTGAGGAGGAAGTATATTAATGAAAGGGTGTTCAACTATTGAGTGTCATTATTAATAAAAATAGCATTTCTATTTAATCTAGATATGTCGGAAAATCATTGCCTAAATCGATGGATACTACACACCGACTAGTGCTCTCTGCAGTAGCTGTGCTCTCGTGGACAAGCTGGAAGCTCCCGGTCATGTTCATTCACATGGAATACTATCGCATCCAAACAGTGGCGCAGGGCCAGCCGGCATTAATGGCTTATTTCCACTAAATCGCATCATCCATCTGTTCTCCAGGTTCCCTAATCCAAAGCCAGGGTGTGGTACCCGCCGCCAGGATGTTTATTATTTCTAGGCTTATTCTAAAGGCAAGCCCAGTCTTTAGGCCATGGGGTTGCAAGTATTAAATAAGGCCCCAGGGCAGAAGGTGAAAAAAGAACGGGGAGTGAAGAAGGTGAGGAGGGGAAACGAAGACAGCCAATCTCCTCCCGTCTTCTCCCCCTTCTTCTCCCCATAACACATCGACCTCCTACCTCCCTTGGGTACCCGGGCCTCTCTTCGGCCCAGACGGGGTTTGATGCGGGTGCGCGGTGCAGGCCCCACCTGGGGCGGCAGGAGACGCACCCATCCCAGACAGAAGCCCCTTACCAGGCAAGAGGACGCGAGATGGTGGCAGCGGGCCCACGGGCGTCCGTAAACCGGTCCGCCCGCTCGCTGGTCCTCCGAGCTTCAGCCTGGCTCCCGATCGTAGTAGTGCCAGCGGTCGCCAAAACTTCCGCTGCTCTGGGGCCGCCGCCGCCCCTCAGCCCACCCGGCCGTGCGCTTTGCTCCCGGCCAGTGGGTCTCGCCAGAACCGCCCCCGGGGCGGTGCCAGGAGCGCGGGGCGGGGCGCAAGCCGGGGGGGCGGGGCCCAAGTGGGCGCCGGCGTGGTGCTGCCGCACGTGGGAGGGCGCGGGCAGGGCTGGCAGCCACCGCCGCTGTTGCCTTCTCCGCTAGGCTGCCTCTTGGCTCCCGGGCGCCCCGCCTCCCTCAACCCCAAACCGGAGGACAACGCGCCCGCCGCCGCCGCCGCCACCGCCTCTCGGCGCTCCCATGATCGCCCAGTGCCTTTCGGCTGTGCGAGGCCTCCACAGGTATCTCGGTGTGCGGGTTAACCTTGACTGAGGGCCGGGAGTGGTTTTCCGTCCTGTCAGTGCCAAGTGCCTGTGCTCGGGCTTTCCCAAGCGCACTCCTCTGACGCTCCTGGGCCTCTCCCTCCCCGCGGCCCGTATGCTCTGCCCTGAGGGACACCTGGCGCGGGGGAACTTGGGGCCACCTTTCCCTCCTCCGCTCTCTTGGGAAGGCATCCATTCCCCTTTGTTTGGGACTGCCTCAGCTGCAGTCAGCGAGACTGGTCACAGGCCCGGCCCAAAATGAATGCAGAAAGATGGTTCGGATAAGAAAATCGTTTGACTTCCGCCCCGCCCCCCCATCCAGAACTGCAGACCTCTTATTGAAAGTGCCGGCAGCTGTAGACTCAGGAATAGGGATTCTAATTTGCCCCTCACTCACATCATTAGCATACAAATCGTTTAACGTCCTTGCAAGATGAAACCGCTATGGTTTTGCGGCTTTTCTCCGTCCATGCTTTCTAATTTCCTTTTTATTTACGTCTTCCCCATAAAACATTCGGCCTCTTGCTGGGGCAAATTGACTTGGCCCAAAATGGAGGAAATTATTGCTTGGACACGGTTTGGGGCAGCCTCAGCTGCTGTTTTGGATTGCTTCCTAGCTCCCAAGCCACACCCCTCTGCAACAGACCAGTAGCAAGATGGTGAGAGAATTAAATTCTTTGCTTGGATGCGCTAGATGGAGTGGTTTTCAGAAACAATGCCTCTACCACTCCCATTCCCGAAGACAGCCTTGAACTGTACATCCTAATGAAGATCCAACAGAAAAAAGGAAATGTGTCTTTCTTGCTAGATACTTATGAAACTACTTTGGGAAATGTTAAGCATTCAGCCTTTTTAACAGTTTTCTATTGTACATGGTCACTCATCCGTGAGGAGCTTTATGTTGCTCAGTCCTTATACTTATGGTGCGTCCAAGGGACAGTAGTAATTATAAAGAGTTAATGTGATGGGTTTGGCCATATTTCACGCTGTCCTTTTAGTCTGCAGGCTGCAAGTGATAACAACTTCAAATGCAGCTATACCAACCAGTGAAGATAAATAATGCAGGTGTGAGAAGAGAGAATAAATATCGTGTAAGATACCAATTCTCAAACTTTTTAGCCCCAAGACCTCTTTACCTTACAAAAATCATTGAGGACCTAAGAGCTTCTGTTTATGTGGGTTGTACTAGATCTATCCATATTAACCATATTAGAAATGAAAACTAGGGAATTGTAAAGTATTTATTAGTGTATTTATAAAACAATAATAAACTCATTACATGCACAAATAACATTTCATTAAAAATGAAACTATTTTCCAAACTAACTATTTTCCAAAACTCCTCCAAAAACATGAGTAAGAAGAGTGGAATTGTGGGGGTTTTTTTCCTTTTCTTCAGCTTTTTTTATTGTTGTAAAATATACATAACTTAACATTTGACATTTTAATCGTTTTTAAGTGCAAGATTCAGTGGCATTAAGAACTTAAACCATTACCATTATCTGTCTCCAGATCTTTTTCATCATCCTAAAGTGAAACTCTGTACCCATTAAACAATAACTCCTCATTCTCTTCTTTCCCATCCCTGGTAACCACTATTCTTTCTATGAATTTTACTTTTTTAGGTACCTCATACAAGTAGAATCATAAAGTATTTGTGACTGGCTTATATGAGTTAGCATAATGTTTTTAAGTTTCATCCATGTACTTAGGTCAGAATTTCCTTCCTTTTTAAAGCTGAATAATATTCCATTGTCTGGATATATGACATTTGTTTGTCATCTGTCCATGGACATTTGGGTTGTTTTCACCTTTTGTCTATGTGTGACTTAATAGAAAATAGCTGAATTCTTACATCTGCTTCTGCATTTGATATGTTACACTGTTTTGGTTTAAGATGAAAAAAATTCCACCTCCCATTCATATATATTTGGAAAAACTACTTTTCTTTTTAAATTTATTTATTTTTCGAGAGAGACAGAGACAAAGTGAGCAGGGGAGGGGCAGGGAGAGAAGGAAAGAAAATCCCAAGCAGGCCCCTCACTGTCATGGGGCTTGAACCCATGAACTGTGAGATCATGACCTGAGCTGAAACCAAGAGTCACACACTTAAATGCCTGAGCCACCCAGGCACCCCTAGGACTACTTTTTAAAAGTAATCATGGATATGCTTTATATCATACCAAAGTTTGATATGTGGTAGTGTTTTAAAGATTAGTTTCAATGCAGAATATGAAACTATCCATGTACTTTTCTTACTCTATCATATTAAAATCCATGTGTCTATCTTAGATTTTAAACGGATCTTTTACCCATGATTTTCAAATACCAAACATTGGTTACTTGGAAAATAGCAGTTTACTCTGTTAAACAGATCTTCCTAATGTTGATGCATTACGTTTTACAATATCAAATCATATTCCCTAATATCATCATCCATCTCATCATAAATGTCTTGAAGTATTAGGGAACTAGCAAGCTCACAATGCCAGATGCACTTTTTCAAAATTCTAATTTTCATTTTAAAGCTGACATTTTATCACTGCTAACAAATACTGTCAGTTCCTTGAAGTGACAGGCTCACTTTGTTACATTTTTTGAGAGAATTTCTGCAGCAGAAATGCTGTATGCATACATTGCCACACATATACATTCAGTGATTGAGATTTAATAAAATTAAATATTTTACTATTTCATGAAAGTGAAATTGACATTAATTTTTAGCATGAGTGAGTGGTCGTAAAGAATATAATGACTGCTAAGACATTTTGGTGCCACTGCCTTGATTTGTTCTAAGGTGCCAATGATTTTATCTACCATTGCTTCTTACCATCAGTACAAATGTCGACCAAGTGAACAAAGTAAATAATACCATAGTATTATCATGAAATACTTTTAACCTCACAGATGACTTGAAATGGTCTCAAGGACCCCTCTCCATATTCCCATCCCCAAGGATTGCAAACCACATTTTGAAAACCACTGGTCTGTGTTACTCAGATTTTTTTTTTTTTCTGAGAGAGGTGTGAGAGCAGGGGAGGGGGGCAGAGAGAGAGGGAAAGAGAGAATCCCAAGTGCGCTCCACACAGAGCCCATTGAGAAGCTTGAACCCATGAACCATGAGATCATGACCTGAGCTGAAACCAAGAGTCAGATGCTTAACTGACTGAGCCACCCAAGTGCCCCTTGTTACTCAGATTCTTTGTTTATGTGTGGGAAAAAATAAATATATAGAAAGCCATGCAATTATTATCTTGTTAGAAGCTGGTAATCAGGGGTACCTGGGTGGCTTAGTTGGTTAAGTGTCGACTCTTGATCTTGGCTCAGGTTATGATCTCACAGTTTGTGAGTTCAAGCCCCACATTGGGCTCTGTGCTGACAGTGCAGAGCCTGCTTGGATTCTCTCTCTCTCCTTCTCTTTGTCTGCCCCTCCCCTGCTCGTGCACTCTCCTCTCTCTCTCTCTCTCTCTCTCTCTCTCTCTCTCTCTCTGTCTCTCTCTGTCTCTCTCAATAAATAAACTTTAAAAAAAAGCTGGTGATCAACTATAGCAACTATTTTATTACTTAACAGCATAATATTACAGTTAATCAACACATACAGTAGTAGTAGTCATTAAATTACAGCATTTGTGAGTGAGTGAATCACAATATCTTTGTTTCAAACTGTATCCTCCAAAAAACAGTCGATACTAGGCAACATGGAAGGCCTCTGTGTTCTCTTGATATATTTTTCCTAATTTCTTCCGACACTTGGGAGTTCATTTTAGTGTTTTAAAGTGACCAGGTTTTTATTTACTGACTTAAGATTCTTCTTGTGTTTTCCTGTTGGTAGAGCTGCTATATATCCCCTTCCAAAGCCATTTGAGCAGCCCATATCATTGATGGATTACTAGGCTAACTTCTTGGGAATGAGGGGACTGAGAATCTGAAGACATTATGCTTGCTGTTGAGATAACCTATGACCTTAAGTAAATCACTCAATATCTTGGATCTCTCAAATTCCTTATTTTGTAAAATGAAAAGGACTAGACTAAATGATACCTAAGATTTCTTTCAACTTTTGTTGCCATAGCAATTAAACCAGGAGAATTTCCCTTCCTACCTCATCTAAATTGCACAGAATATGAGCCAAGCAGAATCTAATGTAGAGTGAGGGATGGATCATGGCATGATCAAAAAGACAAATGGGAAAGATGACTCAACAATATTTAGTCCAGATTACGCCTATAATGGCCCTCGTTTCCTCATTCAATTAAAAAAACCCTTGGTTTTAAAAATTATGACAGCAATGCGTGTTCACTGTGGAAAACTAGAAAATATTGACAAGCAAAAGAAACAAGTCCACCGATCCAGAAGAGCCATGTGTTAATAGCTTCCAAAATCTTTTCTACATAGATGTTTTTGTTTTTACAAATATGAGATTATACCATATTTATTATAATTTTTATGTACTGCAAGCACTCTTCCATAATATAAAGAGTTACAATATAGTCCATTTGGAAATGTATGATAATTAATCCCTACTTTTGGATATAACTCTTCCCAACTTCTTGCTGAGTAATAGTGCTTAGATAAACATTCTTACTATTAGGTCTTTTTCCAAATCCTTAATTATTTCATCAATATACGTTTTTAGCAAAGGAATTTGTACATCAGAGGCCTTTGATGCACATCTTTCAGGATTTGGTACCTATTTTTTTCCAAAAAGTTTCGACCAAATTTCACTCTTACCAATGGAGTGTATAAATGCTAGTTTCCTACACGATTACCAACACTGAGCATTTTAATATTTTTTATCCTTACCAATTAGTTAAGTAGAACTTTTCTTATTGTTTTCTTAAATGTTTATTTTTTAATGTTTATTTGAGAGAGAGAGAGAGAGAGAGAGAGAGAGAGAGAGAGAGAGAAAGTGCAAGTGGGGAAAGCGGGAGAGAAGATCCAAAGTGGGCTCCGCCTTTACAGCAGTGAGCAGCCAGATGCAGGGCTTGGACTCATGAACCATGACCTGAGCCGAAGTCACTCAACCAACTGAGCCATCCAGATGCCCTGAAACTTTTCTTATTATAATTTACATTCACTTCCCCCTTTTTTTTTTTTGAGAGGTTATTTGGTGAGTTTAATTCTCTAATAAAATTTCAGGACTTGTGATCTGAAGACCAAAAAAGTTCCTTGTTTTCTTTTTCCTTTTTTAAAAAATATTTATTCGTTTTGAGAGAATGCACACACACATGCAAGCAGGAGAGGGGCAGAGAGGGAGAGGGAGAGAATACCGAGCGGGCTCCTTGCTGTCAGTGCAGAGCTTGACACGGCCCTCGATCCCACAAAGGAGGAAATAATGACCTAAGCCAAAACTAAGAGTTATATGCTTAACCGTTTAACTGACTGAGCCACCCAGGCATTCCCAATTTATTTATATGGGAAGTCTTAGAAAGTCAGACAAATTAAATTATAGTTATTCATAAACTTAACATTTACGTATCTTAACTGTAATTAAATAAAATCGAGATTGTCTCCCCAAATCCAGTAGATAGAAACCCCAGAATTTTACAATGGTGCTAGAAAAAAAATACTAATGGAGAAAAGGTTTTAAGTTACAAATATCAAAGGTTACACATATTAGTTGTATAAATGGATTTTAAAATGTTGTAAAGGAGGATTTTTATTGTTGCTCTTTACCCCTGGTTTTGCACAGAAACGTCCTAGTACTTTCTCATGTTTAAATAATATCACTTCTTTGGTTAAGACAAAAGAGAGAACTTCTGTGGAGAGAAGCACCTAGATTAAAGTATGAAGAACCAAGGAAATTGATGCTTATTGGGCACATATGTATATGCCACACTCTGCTTTAGAAAGGCAGGTAGTATAGTACTCTAGACTAGACTAGAATAATCTGTAGCCTGCTTGCCTCTGCCACTGACTAGCACTGTGATCTTAGGCAGAGTTACTTAATTTTTCTGTGTTTATTTCTTCATCAGCAAGCTGAAATTGATTGGCCGATTTTTTCACTCGCCAAATATTTACTGAGTATTATGTGCCAAACATTATTCTAGGTCTAGTGATACAGTGATGAACAAAGCAGCCCCAAATCCTTATGTTCGTGGAGCTTATGTTCTTTCTAATGGGAAAGACAGATAAGGAAAATACAGCATATGTTAAATGGGAAAATGTGCTAGGGGGCAAAAAATAAAGCAGGATAGATGGGTATTTAGTATTGGTGAGTTTACAGGAGAGGGCTCAGTGAGAAGCTGGTGTTGTGCCTGATGTGTTTGAGAACTCGAAGAGGCCATTGTGACTGGAGTGGAGTACAGGAGATGAGATAAGAGAGGGAAAAATTGTACTCATCTGTATTAGAAAAACAGTTGTTCCTTCTCCTAGGAGGCCTTTTACTACTCACACAGAACTTTTGGCTTATGACAATTAGGTCACCAAATGTGTGTGGAAGTTTTCTCCACAGCAAGCAATTCTCTGCCTCACCAGCTGGGTGTCCTACATTTTAACTTAATTCTGACACTGTCTACCTGGAGATACAATCAGATCCCCCAGGTTAAGGGCTGGCTCCACAAGTCTGCTAACCCAACTCCAGATGCCATTTTCAAGTCCATGTTGTTTCCACTGCTTCTGTCTTATTGGCTATAAGTCTCAGGTTCCCATGACTCCCTCCTTGGGTTCAATTAATTTGCTAGAGTAGCTCCCAGAACTCAGGAAACATGTTTACCAGTTAAAGGACATTATTGTAAGGATGCAGATGAAGAGATACTGAGGTCTGAGCACAGGAGCTTCTGTCTCTTTGAAGTTGGGGTGCATCATCCTCCTGGAACATGGCTGTGTTCACCAAAACTAGAAGCTCTCCAAACCCCTTATTATTGGGATTTTCATGGAGGTTTAATGAGGTAGGCATGATATGTCGTTAATTCCATTTTCAGCCCTTCTCCCTTCTCAAGAGAATGGGAGGGAAGGCTAAAAATTTCAATCTTCTAATCATGGCTCTTTTTGGTGACCAGCCCTCATCTAGGAGCCTATCCAGTCACTTCATCAGAACAAAAGACACTCCTATCAGCCAGGACATTTCAAGGCTTTCAGGAGCCCTGTGTCGGGAACCAGCGTCAGAAACCAAATATTACAACAAAAGATGATCCTAGTGCCCTTATCACTTAGGAAGTAATAAGGTTTTTAGGAGCTCATTGCCAAGAATCAGGGGCAGAGACCAATATATATTTGCTATTATCTCATATCACCTGTTTAAGATTGAGAGTAAATAAATATAGAGTACTTTGAACATTACTTGACTATATCCATTACTATTGCCAAAATAATGCTATGTGGCAAACCAAATCTCGGGAGTATAGTGATAAATGTTTATGCTTGCTGACACACGTTGTGTTTGCAGGGCAGTTTTTCTGGTCTTGACCAGGATCATTCCACCTATCAGCCATGGATTGTGTAGGCAGCTCTGTTGATCTTGGCTGAGCTGCGTCATATATTTGGGGATCTGGGATGGCAAAAGTTGGGGCCGTTTGGCTCTCTTTCACATTCTCCCTCATCCTCCAAGAGGCTAATTCTGACTTGTTCTTATGGCGATGGCAGGGTTCCATGAGAGTGGAAGTGTATACAGGCCTCCTGAAGCTTAGGCTCAAACTGGAGTACCATCAACTATGCCACATTATGCTGGCCAGAGCAACTCCCAAAGACAGACTGTATCCTGATGGGAGGAGCAGCAAACTCAAAATTGTAAGAAGTCATAGGTACATAGAGGGGTGAAATGGAGGTCATTTTAGCATTTGGTCTACAATATTGGCACATCAAAGCTCAATATATGTTAGCTATTATTTTCATGTTTGTGAATTACCTGGTTGGATTTTGGAGGTTTTTAAATTCAGAGTATTAATTTGTAATAGCCCTTCATAAATGTTGCAATTTTTTTTTAATTTTTTTTTTTAGTCTTTGAATTTTGGGGTGGATTGTTCCCGCTTTTTGTTCTACACAAGTTAAAATTTTTATGTAATCAAGTATATCAGTTTTTTGTTTGTTTTTTTTTTAATGACGTCTGCCTTTGGTCAGGTGCCTAGAATGTCCTTCTACCCCAAGATTAGAATTTTTTTAAATCACCTGACTTTTCTTCTAGTACTTTTATGTTTCATTTTGCATATTTGAAACCTTTATCTATCATGAATATTGACTTTTTTGAAATGACTTTTCTAATTATTAAGTGAAACCAAAAGAAAATCAACATAAACTGAAGGAAGTATGAGAAACTCCAGCTTACAAAATTGGGGTTTCTGATTACCTCAGTGTGCATTGGAAGATCCTATCCCATTCCACCTACTTGGCACTCAAAAGGATATCCTTCTATTTCCAAGCCACACATAGCTGGTGTCTTTGATACCTAATTGTATTTAACCTCAAGACTAAGAGGAAAATTCTTTTTCTGCCTCACATCTTTTATTTTTTCTTCCTGTCCCCCCACCCACCACCTTTAGGGTAACAATCAATTTGTTCTCTGTAGTTAAGAGTCTGTTTCTTGGTTTGCCTCTCTCTCCGTTTTTTTTTTCCCCCTTTGCGCGTTTGTTTTGTTTCTTAAATTCCACATGAGTGAAATTCATATAGTATTTATTTTTCTCTGACTTATTTCACTTAGTATAATACACTCTAGCTCCATCCATGTCATTGGAAATGGCAAGATTTTATTCTTTTTTATGCCTGAGTAATATTCCATTGTGTGTGTATGTGTGTGTATACGTATATATTATATGTGTATATATACATATTTTCACACACATACACAAACACACAATACAACATCTTCCTTATCCATTCTTCAGTCAATAGATACTTGGGCTGTTTCCATACCTTAGCTTTTGTAGATAATGCTACTATAAACAGCAGAGTCCATGTATCCCTTTGAATTAGTATTTTTGTATTCTCTGAGTAAATATACCTAGTAATGCAACTGTTGGGTCACAGGGTAGCTCTATTTTTAACTTAAAAAAATTTTTTTTAAGGTTTATTTATTTATTTTGAGTGAGTGACAGAGAGAGAGAAGGAGAGAGATAGAGACTCTCAAGCAGGCTCTGCACCATCAGCACAGAGCCCATTGTGGGGCTCGAACTCACAAACTGTGAGAGCCAAAATCAATAGTTGGACACTTAACTGACTTAGCCACTCAGGCGCCCCTCTATTTTTATTGAGGAACCTCCATACTGTTTTCCAGACTTGCTACACGAGTTTGCATTCCCACCAGCAGTGCAAAAGGCTTCCTCTTTAGGAGTAGGTTTTTTATGCTTTGAGTATGCCACACCATACATAAGGATGTAGCTACAAAAATATTTACAGAAACATTCCTCTCATTTACCTGGTCTTCCCAAGTTTCCAAGCACAACAAAAGAAGACAAGTTCCAATGCTGAAAAGCATTACAAGTCTCTGTTTTATATTTGCTAGTATCTTGTGACTAAAGCAAGTCAAATGGTCAAACCTAGACTCAAGGGTGGAGATAACTCTTGATGGAAAAAAACTCTGTGGGGCACCTGGCTGGCTCAGTCAGAAGAGCGTGTAACTCTTGATCTCATGGTCCTGAGTTTGAGCTCCACATTGGGTGTAGAGATTACTAAAAAAAAAAATTTTATTACTTAGAAGAAAAAACTGCTGAATTATATTACAGTAGGTTATGCTGACAGAGATAGGAAAATTTTATAGATATTTTTGCAGTCTATTACATAGCTTATGTAGTATTCAGGAAAAAAAATTATCTTTAAATACATTAGCAAAGAAGAAAGATTTGAGTTTTTATCTCAGAAAGCCAGAAAGGGAACAGCAGTTTAAACCCAAAGAAAATAGAAAGAAGGCAATAATAAAAAGCAAAAAGCAATGATACAGAAAACAAACACACAGTAGGGAAATTCAACAAAGCCAAAGTTTGTCCCTTAAAAATATGATAAAATCGATTGACTTAGGTTAGCAAGAAAAATGAGGGAATACATATACATCAATAAAAGGATTAAAATGAGGAATGTCACTAAAGATTGTACAGATGGTCGGGGCGCCTGGGTGGCTCAGTCGGTTAAGGTCATGATCTCACGGTCCGTGAGTTCGACCCCCGCATCGGGCTCTGTGCTGCCAGCTCAGAGCCTGGAGCCTGTTTCAGATTCTGTGTCTCCCTCTCTCTGACCCTCCCCTGTTCATGCTCTGTCTCTCCCTGTCTCAAAAATAAATAAAATGTTTAAAAAAAAAAAAAAAAGATTGTACAGATGGTCAAAGATGAGAGTATAAAGAAGTGTTTGCCGATATATTTGAAAATTTAGATAAATGGAAAAATTATTTGAACAATATAACATTAAGATGGACACCAAAAGAGATAGAAAATCTTTTATTTATTAAAGAAACTATTTTTGTATTGAAAGATTTTCCACAAAGAAAACTCTAGACCCATATGGCTTCAGCAGTGAATTCTTCCAAATATCTAAGGAATAATACCAGTCATACATAATCATTTCCAAAGAAGCAAAAAATAGTCGATACTTCCTAACTAATTTTATGAGACTACAAACCCTCATTCCACAAATTCAAGAGGACACTACAAGGAAAAACCAGTGGGCTTTTGTAAGTTTGAAAAAATTAGAAAATCAATCCATGAAATTAACCAATTAATGGAATAAAGGAGAAAAATCATGTGATTATTATGCGAGATGCATAAAAATAATTTGATAAAATTTAATACCCATCCATAATTTAAAAAAAAATTGCAAAACCAAGAATAGAAGGACTTCTTTAACTTCATAAAGTATATATTTTTTAAGCCTATGTGAAACTTCATACATAGTAGTAAAATTACTTTTAAAAAGCCTGCCTGAGATCAGGAATGAGGCAGAGATGACCGTTTTTACTATGTATATTCAATGTTGTCCTTGAGGGTTCAGCCAGTGCAATAATTTAAGGAAAAAAAAAAAAGATGGAAAGATTGGAAAGGAAGAAATAAAACTGTCATTTTTTTGCAATGACATAATTGTGAGTATAGAAAATTCAAAGGATAAAATATTAGAATGAATGTTTTATATCCATGGACATAAGATCAACATACAAATTGAATTATAGGTCTATTCCTTAGCAAGATACAATCGGAAAGTGAAATTTTCAAATTATATAAGTAAAAATAGAATTAAAAACTTTAAATATCTAGGAACAAATCAAAAAATATAAAACATCAGCAAACTACAAAACATTTGTGAAAAGAATGAAAGTCTAAGTAAATAAAAAGCAAGTTCTAAAAAACAGATCTAAAACAAAAGATCCAAGTAAATGAAAAGAGATGTCAGTTTGGGATTGGACTACTGAAGATAGAAACTGTTTATTTTCTGTCCACCTTATTTCCATTTTGTTTGCCTTTGGGAAAGAGCAGCTTAAGGCCAGTCAGTAGTTGTTCCTACCCATTCAGTGGCCTCAGCAGTGGGAGCTGCTGACCAATCTTCAGTGGCAGATTAAGTGCTCCAGTCTTCAGTCTTCAGTGGGAAACTGCTGAATAGACATAGAGGGCACCTGCAGGCCTTCAGACCAGCCTACGACTTCAGGTTGAGTAGCAGTGAACTCAGGAGCGGGAGCAGTCCATTCACCCTGAAATTCCTCCTTGGTCACAGCATTTTCAGTAGTGGCCTGCTCTTTTCAATCTCTTCAGGGTATCTGTAGAGGTAGAGATCAGGCATTGACCTCCCATGGGTGTTTACGGGAAATGGTGACATGCATCCACTGCATCAGACCCACTCAGCGAGCTCCCTTGTTGCAAGGGATGCTATGGTGATGTCCATATAGCACAGAGGAGAGTCTATTACACAGAGCGATGGTAGGCTGGTTATAAGATGCCTCTGTAAGAGGCTGGTGGTCAGCCCTGGAATCAGTAAGCACCAGAAGTCCCTGCTCCTGGAAGCCTGCAGGATCTGGTTAGTGAAGTTTCCAGGAGTGAAGTTGTCAGCAATAGGAGTGGCTCCAGTAGCAGCAGCAAACTTCAGCACAGCTCGCTGGCCAGTATTCTTGGATGATACGACACTGACATCAAGCAGGGTTTTCAATGGCAACAATGGCACAAGCTGCCAACAGAAGCTTCTCCCAGGTTCTCTTCAGTTATGATGTAGATACCATCACTTTTCCTTTTGTAGATACACTGTTCCATCTGGAAGTCAAGGTTGGTACCACCTAAGTGGGTTCCTGCTGCAAGGAATTTGAGGATATTCTCCTCCTTCACTTGTAGGACATCAGGGCTCCGGACATTGTGAAAGTTTCCCTTTAAGTTACAACGGGAACACAAAACAACATGGTATCAACCCCTCCCTGGGTAGCACAGAAAGGTGGACTACTGAATGCAGGAGAATTGTCGATTTCCCCTAATTTAACCTTTAGATTCAGTAAAATCCCAATCAAAATCCCAGAAGAACTTTTTGTGGAAATTGACATGCATTGTCTAAAATTTAAAATGGAAACATAAAGGGCCAAGAATAGCAAAACACAAACTTGAAAAATAACAAGTTAGAGGATTTAAGCTACTAAATACCAAGGTATTACAAAGCTACAGTCATTAAAAAACAACAAGGGGCGCCTGGGTGGCTCAGTTGGTTAAGTGTCAGACTTCAGCTCGGGTCAGGATCTCACAGTCTTTGAGTTTGAGCCCCACGTCAGGCTCTGTGCTGACAGAGCAGAGGCTGGAGTCTGCTTCAGATTCTGTGTCTCCCTCTCTCTCTGCCCCTTCCCCGCTCATGCTCTGTCTCTCTGTGTCTCAAAAATAAATAAAAACATTTAAAAAAAATTTAAAAAGAACAAAACAAAACACAGTTTTGTATTGGTGAAAGAATAGAAAAATAGATGAAGGAACAGAGTCCAGAAATAAACTTATACATACTTGACAACTATTATAATATTTGGTGTGCAGTACTGTAGTAGGGGAAAGGAGGGCTTTTTTTGAATAAATAAATGCATATTCATACAGAAAGAGATGAACCCTTTTTTTTTCCCCCTTTAATCCTTTTTTCTTTCTTTCTTTTTTTTTTTTTTTGAGAAAGAGACAGAGTGTGAGCAGGGGAAGGGCAAAGAGAGAGGGAGACACAGATTCTGAAGCAGGCTCCAGGCTCTGAGCTGTCAGCACAGAGCCCGAAGCTGGGCTCGAACTCACTGACCATGAGGTCATAACCTGGGCCAACGTCAGAAACTTAGCCGATTGAGCCACCCAGGCACCCCTCTTTTTTTCTTCCTTCCTTCCTTCCTTCCTTCCTTCCTTCCTTCCTTCTTGCTTTCTTACCTTTCAGTTTAAATTCCAGTTAGTCAACATACAGTCTAGTATTAGTTTCAGGTGTACAATATAGTGATTCAACACTTCCATGCAACACCTGGTGCTCATCACAACAAGAGCTCTCCTTAATCCCAGTCACCTATTTTACCCATCTCTCCACCTCCCTTCCCTCTGGTAACCATCAGTTCTCTATAGTTAAGAATCTGTTTCTGGGTTTGCTTCTTTTTTTTTCCCCCCTTTGTTCGTTTGTATTGTTTCTTAAATTCTACCTATGAATGAAACTCATATGGTATTTGTCTTTCTCTGACTTATTTCACTTAGCATAATGCTCTCTGGCTCCATCCATGTCGTTGCAAATGGAAAGATTTTATTCTTTTTTATAGCTGAGTTATATTCATTTATATGTATGTATATATATGATGATATATATAATATATACAATGATATAATGCAAAGGAATATTACATATATATGTGTGTGTGTATATATATATATATATGACATATACATACATGCACACACACACACATACCCCATATCTTCTTATTCCATTCATCCCTCATTGGACACTTGAGCTGTTTCCATAATTTGGCTATTGTAGATAATGTTGCTATAAACATCAGGGTGCATGTATCAATTTGAATTAGTGTTTTTGTATTCCTTTGATAAATATCCAGTAGTGCAATTGCTGGATCATAGGGTAGTTCTATTTTTAGCTTTTTGAGGAGCCTTCATACTGTTTTCCAGAGTGACTTACCAGCTTGCATTCCCACCACGGTGCAAAAGGCTTCCCCTTTGGCCACATCCTTGCCAACACCTGTGGTTTCTTTTTTTAAATGTTTTTAATGGTTTTTTTTTTCTTTTATTTTTGAGAGAGAGAGAGAGCAGGGGAAGGGCAGAGAGAGAGGGAGACAGAGGATCTGAAGTGGGTTCTTCACTGTCAGTATAGAGCCCCGTGCTGGGCTCAAACTCAAGAACCTTGAGATCATGAACTGAGCTGAAGTCAGACACTTAACTGACTGAGCCACCCAGACTTGTGTTGTTAATTTTAGCCATTCTGATAGGTGTGAGGTGATATCTCATTGTAGTTTATATTTTGCACTTCCTTGATGATAAATGATGTTGACCATCATGTGTCTGTTGACCATCTGTATGTCTTCTTTGGAAAATGTCTATTCATGCCATCTGCCCATTTAAAAAATTTTTTTTTTCTTTGAATACTTTTCTAAAATTTAAGTTAATTAACATAGTGTAGTATTGGTTTCAGGAGTAGAATTTAGTGATTCATCACTTACATATAGCACACAAAGCCTATCACAAGTGCCCTCCTTAATTACCATCACCCATTTAACCCATCCCCCACACCCAATACCCCTCCAACAACCCTCAGTTTGTTGTCTATATTTAAGAGACTCTTATGGTTTGCCTCCCTCTCTATCATTATATTTATTATTTTTCCTTCCCTTCCCTTATGTTCATCTATTTTGTTTCTTAATTTCCACATATGTTTCTTAAATTCCACATATGAGTGACATCATATGGTATTTATCTTTCACTGACTTATTTCACTTAGCATAATGCACTCTAGTTCCATCCATGTTGTTGCAAATTTCTGCCCATTTTTTAATTGGATTATTTGTTTTTTGGATGTTGAGTTTGATAAGTTATTTATACATTTTGGATACTAACCCTTTATCAGATATGTCATTTTCAAATATATTCTTCCATTGTATAGGTTACCTTTTAGTTTTATTGACTGTTTCCTTCACTGTAAAGAAGCTTTTTAGTTTCCAATATGTTATTTTTGCTTTTGTTTCCCTTGTTTCCAGAGACATATCTAGAAAGAAGTTTGCTACAGCCGATGTCAAAGAAGTTACTGCCTGTGTTCTCTTCTACAGTTTTTAAGGTTTTAGGTCTCACATTTAGGTCTTTAATCCATTTTTTTTGTGTGGGATTTCAATTTTTTTTAATTTTATTTTTTTTTAATTTACATCCAAATTAGTTAGCATATAGTGCAACAATGATTTCAGGAGTAGATTCCTTAGTGCCCCTTACCCATTTAGCCCATCCCCCCTCCCACAACCCCTCCAGTAACCCTCTGTTTGTTCTCCATATTTAAGAGTCTCTTATGTTTTGTCCCCTCCCTGTTTTTACATTATTTTTGCTTCTCTTCCCTTATGTTCATCTGTTCTGTGTCTTAAAGTCCTCATATGAGTGAAGTCATATGATACTTGTCTTTCTCTGACTGACTCATTTCACTTAGCATAATACCCTCTAGTTCCATCCTCATAGTTGCAAATGGCAAGATTTCATTCTTTTTGATTGACAAGTAATATCCATTGTATGTATATACCACATCTTCTTTATCCATTCATCCATCGATGGACATTTGGGCTCTTTCCATGCTTTGGCTATTGTTGATAGTGCTGCTATAAACATTGGGGTGCATGTGTCCCTTCGGAACAGCATACCTGTATCCCTTGGATAAATACCTAGTAGTGCAATTGCTGGATTGTAGGGTAGTTCTATTTTAAATTTTTTGAGCATCCTCCATACTATTTTCCAGAGTGGCTGCACCAGCTTGTATTCCCATCTTTAATCCATTTTTAATTTATTTTTGTGTGTGGTGTAAGAAAGTGTCTTGATTTCATTCTTTTGCATGTTGCTGTCCAGTTTTTCCAACACCATTTGTTGAAGAGACATTCTTTTTCCCATTGGATATTCTTTCCTGCTTTATCGAATATTATTGGCCATATAGTTGTGAATTCATTTCTGTGTTGTTGTTGTTGTTGTTTAAGATTTTATTTCTAAGTAATCTCCCTATCCAACATGGGGCTCCAGCTTACAATCTGGAGATCAACAGTTGCATGCTCTACTGACTGAGCCAGCCAGGCATCCCAAACTGCTCATTTCTGGGTTTTCTATTCTGTTCTTTTGATCTATGTGTCTATTTTTGTGTCAGTACCATATTGTTTTGATTATTACAGCTTTGTAATATAACTTGAAGTCCAGAATTGTGATTCCTCCAGCTTCCCTTCTCTTTTTTAAGGTTGCTTTAGCTATTCAGGGTCTTTTGTGGTTCCATAAAATGTTAGAATTATTTATCCTAGTTCTGTGAAAAATGCTGTCGGTATTTTGATAGATATTGCATTAAATGTGCGGTTGACTCTGGGTGGTATACACATTTGAACAATACTGTTCTTTCAATCCATAAGCATGGAATGCCTTTGCATTTCTTGGTGTCATTTTCAGTTTCTTTCATGAGTTTTTTATAGTTTTCAGAGTACAGGTCTTTCACTTCTTTGATTAGGTTTATTCCTACATATCTTACTGTTTTGGGTACAATTTTAAATGGAATTGTTTTCTTAATTTCTCTTTCTGCTCTTTCATCACTAGTGTAAGAAGTACAACAGATTGCTGTGTGTTGATTTTGTATTCTTCAGCTTTACTAAATTCGTTTATCAGTTCTAGCAACTTTTTGGTGGGTTCTTCTGGGTTTTCCTGCCCCACATCTTAAGTATGGTTGTAGTGACTGAAATAATCACAACTTTTAGTTATAGTCTGATTGCTATACTGCATAACATTCATACAGTAAGGGCTACATTATTAGATCTTCTCATTGTAACACTGCAATTTATACATATATACGACTTTCAGATTTCATTTTTCATAGGAATTCTTTTATACCATGGTACAACATAGAGAAGCACAAATTATGTGAAAGAGAAATCAATGAATATTAGATTCCAACTACCAATTGTGTAATTCCTTTTAGAAGTCTTACATTCAGTCATTTTCATTTTATAAATATTTATTGGGCACTTGTTATGTTATTGTTTAATTTCAGTATCTCTTTATCCTAAACCAGATTTACAAATCTTATAAATCTGTTTTTGCCATTGTTCTCTGTCTCAACAAATGTTAACATTTACTGAACTCAAAAGTCTGGGAGCTGTCCCTGGCCTTTTTCTGTCTCTACCTTTTTCATCAATTACCAGGTTTAAAGTCTTTCTCTGTTCTCTATTTGCATTACCACCCCTATGACCCAAATCCTCATCATGAGTCACAGCCTCAGTTTTTGCTTCCTATTAATATACTTTCCTTATGAAAACAGAGATCTTTATGCAATCCAAATGTGACATTCGTACTCCAGTTTAAAATTCTTTAGTTTGCCCTTAACCTTAGGATAAAATCAAAACTCTTTGATTGCTTTATAAATCCCTGTACAGTCTGACCACTAAGCTGTTCCAGCTTTTCCTCTCACTCAGGGAACTCATTGTTTTCGGCAGATAGTTCATGTCTTTACCTCCTCTTCTTAACACAGCTGATCCCTTATTTGGAACATTCTTCTCTTTCCCTACCTTTCCACAGCCTGGCTAATACTTGTCATTCATCTTAAAAGTTATTATGAAGTATAATACACAAAAAAATGTATATAACTACAGTTAAAAGAATGAAAAAGGAGTATCTGTATATCTAAAATGATACGTCTAGTACCTTTTAAGTCTTTTATGTGCCCCTTTCTGACCATATCTCTTCTCCTTATTCCAAAGATAACCACTGTCCTGAATTTACATTTATAGTCCTGTTCCTCTTCTTTATAATGTCATAACACAAATCTATATTTCCCTTAGCAATATATGGTTTAGTTTCACTTGATGAAACTAGTTTTACATAGCTGTGGTTCATTTTTACTGCTGTTAAGATCTTTACCTGGGTGACCATTCCAAAATTTGTTATCTATTGTCTTGTTGGTGAGTATTTAGGTTATTCCCAGTTATTTGCTATTATAAACAATATTGCTATGAGTATTCTTGTAATTCTCCTGATACATATGTGCAAGAATATAGGCCTAAGAGAAAAATTGCTCTCTTATAGGATCTGTGCATTCTCTACTTTACCAAATGATGTCCAATTTTTTCCCAAAGTGGTAATACTAATTTACTCCCTCTTCCTGTATAGTGTTCATGTATAGCCATTGATACTCCATCCTTAGCAGCTCTTGGTGTAAAATGGTATCTCTTGGGTTTTGTATGTATTGCCATGTTTACTAATGAGTTAGAGTGTATTTTCATGTTTATTTGCCATTTGTATTTTATGCCTGTGGTATCTTTTGTCTATTTTCCTATTAGGTTGTTTATTTTTTCATATTGGATTTGAGCAGTATTTATACATTCTAGATACATTCCATTTGATTTCCACTCAGAAAACATAGTGTATTTTATCCATGGTAGGTGCTGTGCTAAACTGAGAAGACAGCTGTGGACAAGAAAGAAACTATCCCTTGGAGCTAGAGAGTATAATGCAAAGTGAAATAAGTCAGTCAGAGAAAGACAAATACCATATGATTATACTCATATGTGAAATTTAAGAAACAAATGAACAATAGGAAAAAAAGAGCCAAACCAAAAAAATAGATTCTTAACTTGAAAGAATGAACTCATGGTCACCAGAGGAGAAGTGGATGGGGGGATGACTTAAATGGGTGAAGGGGATCAAGTATATACTTATCCTGATGAGCAATGAGTAATGTATAGAATTGCTGAATCACTATATTGTACACTTGAAACTAGTATAACACTGTATGTTAACTATACTGGAATTTAAAATTTTAAACTTAGTCAAGAAGAAAAAAGAAACTATCCTGGGTTCCTGCCCTCACATGGGTTCCTGCCCTCACTCTGCTCACGGAATCAGATAGTAATCAAATCTCTAAAGTAGTTAGATTGTAATAGGTGCTGTTAATATCAGCTCACTTTGTACTTCCTCGGAACGAACTTACCTGACTCCTACTAAATTTGGTCCCTTTGAATACTGTATTTCCAGAGCACACATATTAGTAGTATTGTTTGCCTTCCTCTCTAGTTGACAAGTTTTCTGAGATCAGGAACCTTTTTTGTTGTTTGTTACTGTATCTCCAACACTTAACCTGGTGTTGTTTACATGGTAGATGCTTAATAAATACATTTTTTTGAATGAATGAATGGAAAGTTGTCATCAGTGGTAATAACTGAAAATTCAGCATTCGTTGCTGATATATAAGGAGTATAGGCCTGGATTTGGCAATTTGATATGACAAGGACAGGTAAAAGTAGAAAGTAAATATTTAAACCTTGCAAATTTCTTTACCCAAAACACAGTTGCCAGGGGAAAGTACTATGTCTAAGTTTTAATTTAGACCTAGTTTTGTGATAAGAAATTACAGAGTAGAGTAATATGCAATAGGAAGCAAACTTAACCAACAAATATATACATGCTGGGTATATATTTTTAGTACATGGATATATTTTCAGTACATGCTGGGTGGGTATGAGAGAAGAGAAGCCATATATTAAAAGCCATATTAAAAGAATATTGGTCATATTCTCTTATCACCACTAGGATATTCACACAGTGACTTGGTACCCTATAGGCTTAGTTAATGGGCCTGAAGAGTAATAGTCTAATTTAATAAATACTCTGGGAGCAAGGCTCATTCTAAATATGTCAACTTGGATACTGAAGAGATCAGGGGAGGTGCCAGCCTCTGAAGTACTGGGTCAGAAGCAACCAAGCTGAGAAAGAACAGAAGGCAAACTTCTCATGTGTGAGCCTGAGGTCAGCCGAGGACACGGAAGCCAGAGTCTCTGGACTTGTGTGATTTGGAAGTTAGTTGGGGCTGGTGAAACGTGGCACTGAACAGAACATAATCCTGTTTTGGACATATGCAGCGAAAGTACTTATCGGTCAGACCAAGAAGGTAATGACATGCAGTTTGCCCCATCTGGTGGAAAAAGTACCCAGGAGAACCCAAAGAAGCCATGATGATGGGTTCCCATTCTGGAACACATCTCATGCCTGCTCTGCTAGATCTAGACCCTGTGCTGCAGGTACTATGCTTCCATGCACAGAGGTAGCTGAGAAGAAGTAAAAACACGAAAAACTTGCTTAGCATGACAAAAAGGACACAAGGCTACTCATTAAAGTGTATAACAGCTCATCAAAAATCTTCTTAATGACACTGAAAAATTGTAAAATGACAGGAGTGGTGGGTAGTAGAATGTGGCTAATTGAAACCTGTATATAACTTCAAAATCTTTATTCACTCGTGCCACAAATATCAACTGAGTTGAGTTACTATATGCCATGAACTGCTAAATCCCACAAGAATAGATGCGTAAAGCAAAGCACCTAGGTTGGCGTTATTTGCTTATTTGCTTGTTGAAATCTTTTCGTGGTCGTCTCTTTACCAGAATTACTTTGTGATTGCTCACCTTAAAAACACACATTAATAGAATAAAAGGAGAAGAATATTAGACAAAAAATCAAAAAGAACATTAGGATTTCAGCCTTGTTGATTTATTTGGGTCCAGAGTTTTACTGAAAGCTTTCTGGCAGTAAGAGCAAAGGGAATATATCTAGTTAAGAAATATCAAGAACACAGTTTTTCCTGGTACTGTTTGTGTGATAAATTTATCATGTAGATTTATTGTATAAGAGAAATTGAGTAAGTCCAATGAATGCTAGCCTCAAGAATACTTATACAGTAAGTGCAGAAGTAGATTTTATAAAGGCTATGTCCTATTTTGACCTTTCTTAAGTTTATTTATTTTTAGAAAGAGAGCATGAGTGGGAGAAGGGCAGAGAGGGAGAGAGAGAATCCCTAGCAGGCTCCACATTTAGTACACAGCCTGACTCAGGGCTTGATCCCATGACGGTGAGATCATGACCTGAGCCAAAATCAAGAGTTGGCCATTTAACCACCTGAGCCACCCAAGTGCCCCTTGACTTTTCTTAAAAGGCCAAGGCAACACAGCCTACTAAGGGCCATAAAACACATACATAAGTGTGATACTATGTATGGGATAAGGCACATACATAAATAATTAGAATACAAGGGTCAGAGTAATAGAGAAATTGATATGGGAGTTCAGGGGAGTGAGAGATTAGTTCCAAGATAAAAGGGAAGGACAACGTCATAACTGATCCTTGAAGGGTGGTAGGATTTGGACATATGAAGTTTAGAAGAGGGTGTTCTCTTATCCCTAGACTATCAGAATCTAGAAATAGCCATATTGAGTAAGCTGAACGTCCAAGGCAAACATGCTAAAGACTAATGAAATGACTCCAAGAAAGAAAATGTGCTATAACTTAAACTTATATAATGTTATATATAAATTATGTCTCAACAAAACTGGAAAAAAAAATCTCAGTATATGTAGATGATACCAGGAAGAAAGGAATGAAGGAAGGAAGGAAAAGAGAAAAGAAAGAGAATGTGCAATCTATAGGGCTCTTGGGGCAGACCTGGTTTCATATGCTTGCCTAATCTCACAGAACCTGTTTCTTCAACCCTAAATTAGAGATAATATTAGCTACCTGCCATAATTTTTGTAAAGATTTCAGGAATTAATGTACATGAACACATGTAGCACAATGCTTGATACCACCTGAGTACATAGTGACTTATAATTTCCTCCCTTCCATTTAAGGTAGAAAAAAGTAGTCCTAAGGATTTGGATAATAAGACTGACTGTATGTGGTTATTGAAAGTCACAAATGCTTTATTGGTGACTGGGAGAGGATACCGACGACCTATTGATAAAGTTTTCAGATGACTCTAAGTAAAGGTGAAAACTTCAAGTTCCAGGGGATCTCAGCTCACTAGAACACCATTCTTTTTTTTTTAATGTATTTATTTATTTTTGAGAGAGAGAGAGACAAACAGAGCGTGAGTGGGGAGGGGCAGAGAGAGGAGAGAGAATCCGAAGAAGGCTTCAGGCTGTGAGCTGTCAACACAGAGCCCAACACGGGGCTGGAACTCACGAACGGTGAGATCATGACCTGAGCTGAAGTCAGATGCTTGACCTCCTGAGCCAGCCCGATACCTCTAGAACACCATTCTAATAAGGAGATTCTTTTTTTTTTTTTTTTATGAAATTTATTGACAAATTGGTTTCCATACAACACCCAGTGCTCATCCCAAAAGGTGCCCTCCTCAATACCCATCACCCACACCCTCTCCTCCCTCCCACCCCCCCATCAATCCTCAGTTTGTTCTCCATTTTTAACAGTCTCTTATGCTTTGGCTCTTTCCCATTCTAACCTCTTTTTTTTTTTTTCCTTCCCCTCCCCCATGGGTTCATGTTAAGTTTCTCAGGATCCACATAAGAGTGAAACCATATGGTATCTGTCTTTCTCTGTATGGCTTATTTCACTTAGCATCACACTCTCCAGTTCCATCCACGTTGCTACAAAGGGCCATATTTCATTTTTTTTCTCATTGCCGCGTAATATTCCATTGTGTATATAAACCACAATTTCTTTATCCATTCATCAGTTGATGGACATTTAGGCTCTTTCCATAATTTGGCTATTGTTGAGAGTGCTGCTATGAACATTGGGGTACAAGTGGCCCTATGCATCAGTACTCCTGTATCCCTTGGATAAATTCCTAGTAGTGCTATTGCTGGGTCATAGGGTAGGTCTATTTTTAATTTTCTGAGGAACCTCCACACTGCTTTCCAGAGCGGCTGCACCAATTTGCATTCCCACCAACAGTGCAAGACGGTTCCCGTTTCTCCACATCCTCTCCAGCATCTGTAGTCTCCTGATTTGTTCATTTTGGCCACTCTGACTGGCGTGAGGTGATACCTGAGTGTGGTTTTGATTTGTATTTCCCTGATAAGGAGCGACGCTGAACATCTTTTCATGTGCCTGTTGGCCATCCGGATGTCTTCTTTAGAGAAGTGTCTATTCATGTTTTCTGCCCATTTCTTCACTGGGTTATTTGTTTTTCGGGTGTGGAGTTTGGTGAGCTCTTTATAGATTTTGGATACTAGCCCTTTGTCCGATATGTCATTTGCGAATATCTTTTCCCATTCCGTTGGTTGCCTTTTAGTTTTGTTGGTTGTTTCCTTTGCTGTGCAGAAGCTTTTTATCTTCATAAGGTCCCAGTAATTCACTTTTGCTTTTAATTCCCTTGCCTTTGGGGATGTGTCGAGTAAGAGATTGCTACGGCTAAGGTCAGAGAGGTCTTTTCCTGCTTTCTCCTCTAAGGTTTCGATGGTTTCCTGTCTCACATTTAGGTCCTTTATCCATTTTGAGTTTATTTTTGTGAATGGTGTGAGTAAGTGGTCTAGTTTCAACCTTCTGCATGTTGCTGTCCAGTTCTCCCGGCACCATTTGTTAAAGAGACTGTTTTTTTTCCATTGGATGTTCTTTCCTGCTTTGTCAAAGATGAGTTGGCCATACGTTTGTGGGTCTAGTTCTGGGGTTTCTATTCTATTCCATTGGTCTATGTGTCTGTTTTTGTGCCAATACCATGCTGTCTTGATGATGACAGCTTTGTAGTAGAGGCTAAAGTCTGGGATTGTGATGCCTCCTGCTTTGGTCTTCTTCTTCAAAATTCCTTTGGCTATTCGGGGCCTTTTATGGTTCCATATGAATTTTAGGATTGCTTGTTCTAGTTTCGAGAAGAATGCTGGTGCAATTTTGATTGGGATTGCATTGAATGTGTAGATAGCTTTGGGTAGTATTGACATTTTGACAATATTTATTTTTCCAATCCATGAGCAGGGAATGTCTTTCCATTTCTTTAAATCTTCTTCAATTTCCTTCAGAAGCTTTCTATAGCTTTCAGCATACAGATGCTTTACATCTTTGGTTAGATTTATTCCTAGGTATTTTATGCTTCTTGGTGCAATTGTGAATGGGATCAGTTTCTTTATTTGTCTTTCTGTTGCTTCATTGTTAGTGTATAAGAATGCAACTGATTTCTGTACATTGATTTTGTATCCTGCAACTTTGCTGAATTCCTGTATCAGTTCTAGCAGACTTTTGGTGGAGTCTATCGGATTTTCCATGTATAATATCATGTCATCTGCAAAAAGCGAAAGCTTGACTTCATCTTTGCCAATTTTGATGCCTTTGATTTCCTTTTGTTGTCTGATTGCTGATGCTTAATAAGGAGATTCTTAATGATACTAAATGTGAAGTCTCTTTTTAAACAAATCACACCTAGATGAGAGCATAATCACATAAGAGCAGCACATAGGAAAAAACTCAGAACCTTTAGTTGTTACCAGATTCAGTATGAAGCCGGTTCATGTGGCTGCTAAAGAGTAAGAGAGGAAAGAGTCACTTATCAGATGACACGATAAGTCTTTGGTGTTAGTTGCCATCAGGTATATACTTTACAGTCCTGCCTTGCCTTACTTAGTCTTTATGTAACATTTACACTATTGGCCGCACGGTCTTGACTTCCAGAGAAACAAATTCCTAATTTTCTCTACTATGAGCATTCCTGAAATTTTTTTCAAGCTTCTTTTTACTGATACCGGCCCCTCTAGTGATAGTTTTTCTCAAGTTTCTCTTCTCAATGTCTGCTGTAAAGCTCTTTTTAAAATCTCCTTTCTTTGAGCCTACATGAATGAAGTCTTTTCCACACGTACTGTCCTGTCTGAAACTTTCCCCCAATCCAGCTAGTTTGCAGTCTTTTCCTCTCCCTACTTTTGCACACTAATCCCACTGTTCTTAATCTGCATGCTTTCTGAGATGTCCCAGTCCATTCTAGGAATAGGACATCTGAAGACATCTCTATCTTTGTCTCCTGCCCCAGGGTCCTGTCCTAGTCATCAGGTTTATGTCTAGTTGCCGAAATCACCATGCTTCCACACCCTGGCATATCTTATAGGCGCTCAAAAAGCAACATGTCTAAAACTTACCTAGTATATTTCTCCCAGCCTGGTCTTGCTGTTGCAGTTTCCATTTGCAGTGGTAAATGCTCTGTGTGTCATCACTAATGCTACCATCCACACTCTCAACCAAACTACAAACTATGACATCCTGTCTTTCACAAAGTCCTGCCAGTTTTACTACTTGAATATTCCTTGAATTTGTCGTTTTAGCTCCCACTCCTACTCTCCCACTTTTAATTCTCATTGTCCATCTGGATTCGTGAAGCCTCCTAACTGGTCTCCTTTACCTCCTAAAATTGACTTCCACAACTCCCACAGCTGCCAGAGTGCTTGGCTAAACTACAGATCTTCCCCTCTTGCTCAGGAGGTCCCATTGCCTACAGTGCAAAGATCAGGCTCTTTAGCAGGACATAAAAAAAACCCACAGTCTTGCCTATCAACCTCTCCAGCCTTTCTTCTCTCTAATTCCCATTTCTAACGTCCAAATTGGCTGTAATTCCTAGAATATCACCTATCCGGTGATTGAAAGTGAGCCTCTGTTAGTCTTTCCACTATGTTTGTCTTGCTTTTAGGCTTCTCCACACATCCTATTCCATCCTTGCCTAGGTAATTCCTATTCATATCCCCTCTCCAGGAAGCTTTCTCTGACTCCTCAGTCTGAGTTGAGTATTGTTCCTCTATCCGACTGTAACATCTTGGTGTAACTCCCTAATTATGTTTACAATACTATATTGACTGGTGCACCTAAGTGATCAATAAGTATTCGCTAAATTCTTTTTTTTCCCTAAGTTTTGTTTTTAAGTAATCTCTGCACCAAAGGTGGAGCTTGAACTCATGATCCCGAGATCAAGAGTAACACGCTTCACTGACCAAGCCAGCAAGGCACCCCAGTATTTGCTAAATCCTTACATGTTTCTCTGTCATACTAGCTATTAAATTCCTTGGAGACATATCCATCTTTTATCTTTATCAACTAGCTCTGTACTCACTTTCTTCTGAGCTCCAAATGCCTACTGCATATCTATCCTCGGATAGCTTACTGGTGTTAAAATCATACTTCTAAAATCGAATGCCTGTAAAGCTTCTATTTTCTCAGCCTTCCCACCCTTCCCCGATAAAAGAAAAAGAAAGAAACATTCTAATCTGCTTCTCCTCCCGAGCCCTCTAGCTCTCACTCATGCCTGTGCAAAACAGAAATATGGTCATCATCTTGGATGCCCCTCCTCCTTCCATTCTCCCTTTACCAGATCTCATTGGGGCTCCACTAGAAAGCAGAATCATTCTGGATGACCTCCTGTTCTGAAATTTTGTTATTCTGGAAATCAGCAGCTTGATTTAGCCACAATTATATAGCATTTTCAGGTTGGAAGAGGCAGCTTAGTAAATAGTTAAGTTTCAAACTCTGGAATAAGATTGCCTGATTCACATACCACATGTGCCACTTACATAGCTGTGTGACTCTGAACTTAATAATTGAATATTTCTCTGCCTTCGCTTCATCTTTAGAGTGAGGATTAAATAAGGTAATGCGTAGAAAACACTTAGCATAGTACACAGACATAACGAGACTTCACAAGTAAGTAAAATGACCTCGTATTGTATTCAAGTAGGTGCTTTCCTTTGCTTTCAATGTGATTTCCAAATCTAAAGGAGCTGAGGTTGGTAATTACTCATCTTTCATGTTTGTTAGGAAATTTTTTAAAAACCTGCCTTTTATCTTTTATTGGTGAGAAAACTCTTTGCTGCTTTAAAGAGTACCCTTTTGTTGTAGGCAGAGAACTTGAAGTCATTTTTATTCTCTTGGTAAAATTTGCTAAGGATGTATGTGTATCATAGAAATACAAGGTGTCATCATTATTTTTTCTTTCTCACATAGTCTGTTGATTTTCTTATTTCTCACATAAGTACAAACAGTTGACTTCTAGGGGTTGCTAAGCCACACCACCAGGAGAATTGGGATATGGCTTCTGTCAACACAGAGCCACACAGGCCATGCTTTCTGATGATCTCTGTGCCTGTCTCCCAACAAGGACAAGAGAGAATAAAGAACAGTTGCACTGAGGAGCTGTGGGTAACTTCAAGAGAATGGCAGAATTGACCTAGTGACTGGTGATAGACTATTGTACTGAACAGCACTGACTCTGGGGGAAGACTGCCTGGGTGACTGGCCGTTTCTAATAGTGTGACCTTGAGTAAGTCATTTAATCTGTCTGTGCCTTCGTTTCATCATCTCTCAAAATGTCGGTAATCTCTGTCGCAGTGTTGGGGGGGGCGTTAAATGAATTAATATTTGTAAACCACTTAAAACAGTGTCTGTTATATAAATATTTTCATTATTATTATCGATGGTGCTGGTAGTAGTGGTTGGCAGTGGCCAAGTGGCAACTAGAGGCTTAATTGTAACTGGATGAAGCAGCATGCCAGCCATCTCGTAGCTGTTCTCAGAATTGTTGACCACACGTTTTTAGGTACACTGAAAGCCGCATCCCTTGAATCTTCTCTAACAATGCATTTATAATGTAACATTTATTATATCTGCAAGAAAGTAAAATGCTGACACATAGACCCATAGTTGATTACCCGTGATTTAACTTCACTGGCCTTCATCCTAAATTAAAGGATTTAGACTAGCTGGTTTCTAAGTCCCCTTCCCACTGTGAATTTGTGAGTCTTTATTTACTCATCAAATATATTTATTCCTGTGCTCTTGTTTTCCTTTGAGGTTTGCTCCGTTTAGTATCCCTTTTATTTTTTAATTTTTTTAAGATTTTATTTTTAAGCAATCTCTGTACCCAGCATGGTGCTTGAACTTACAACCCTGAGATCTAGAGTTGTATTCTGTACCAGCTCAGCCAGCCGGGTGTCCCTAGGTTCCCTTTTATTTATTTTTTTTATTTTTATTTTTATTTTTTTTTAAGAAATCCATTTTATTTTTATTTATTTTTTTTTAATTTTTTTTAACGTTTTATTTATTTTTGAGACAGAGAGAGACAGAGCATGAACGGGGGAGGGGCAGAGAGAGAGGGAGACACAGAATCGGAAGCAGGCTCCAGGCTCTGAGCCGTCAGCCCAGAGCCCGACGCGGGGCTCAAACTCACGGACCGCGAGATCGTGACCTGAGCTGAAGTCGGACGCTTAACCGACTGAGCCACCCAGGTGCCCCTCCTAGGTTCCCTTTTAATATGCTTGCCAGCATGAGTTCATATACTGAATTCATGTTAATGTTGCATTCATCTGGGTTTTTTTTTTTAATTTTTTTTTAATGGCTTTATTCATTTTTGAAAGACAGAGAGATACAGAGCGCTAATGGCAGAGGGGCAGAGAGAGAGAGGGAGACACAGAATCGGAAGCAGGCTCCAGGCTCCCAGCTGTCAGCACAGAGCCCGATGTGGGGCTTGAACTCATGAGCTGTGAGATCATGACCTGAGCCGAAATTGGATGCTTAGCCGACTGAGCCACCCAGTCACCCCCATTCATCTGGTTTTAAGCACATGTCTGAATTTAGAATAACTAGAGCTTGGCACATGAAAAGTTACTAATTTTTTTATTATGTAAATTTTCAATCATAAACCAAAGTCAGAAATTGGTAAATGAACCTCCCTCACCATGCTTCGAAATTGTCAGCTAATGGTTAATTGCTTTTCATATACTTCTTCCTCCAATTATTTTAAAATATTTTCTAGCACTATATTACTTTAGTCATAAGTATTTCTATATATAACTCTAAAAGATAAATTCTTTTTCTAAGATACATAATCACAATACCATTGTCACATGTAAAAAAAAAAAATGAATACCCCTTTGTGGCTGAACCATTGTTTAAAAAGAAGAGCAAACTAGTTGTTAGCTAGGCCTAGCATAAATATTTAGCCATCCTTATTCATTCAACAAAATATCCATCTGTAGATCACCACCACCCCCCCAAAAAAAGCCCAAGTATTAAGTAATGTACTGTGGAGAAAAGTCTCTCTCCTGAGTAATTTAGTGGGGATTTCAATTCTGAAAAGTATACCCCAAACACCAATTAAATGTGCCAGAAGCAATTTATTCATCCTCCTAGAGAAAAATAAAAGTAGAATGTCTTTTTTGAATTGCGGTTTTCCATGAGTGTGGGTAGGCCATTTACTAATGAATTATTATGGAAGCCTTCATTTCATTTGTGACACAGCATTTGATTTCAGATGCTTTAATTTGCAGGTGGCTTTACTTAAGTTAGTTCAAGGATTTAAGAAGAGAAATCTTTTCATGTTCATTTATAGCACATTTAAAACCTGTAAATAGGGCACCTGGGTGGCTCAGTCAGTTAAGCGTCCGACTTTGGCTCAGGTCATGATCTCGCGGTCCATGAGTTCGAGCCCTGCGTCAGGCTCTGTGCTGACTGACAGCTCAGAGCCTGGAGTCTGTTCAGATTCTGTGTTTTCCTCTCTCTCTGGCCGTCCCTTGTTCATGCTCTGTTTCTCTCTGTCTCAAAAATAAATAAATGTTAAAAAAAAATTTTTTAAAAAACCTGTAAATATTAAACCTCTTGTCCTATATAAAACATTAGGAGAAAGACTAATATCTTCTGTTTCTTATTTTTCAAAACCTGAAATTTTACTATTTCCTTCCTTACAAGTTTGTAATCTGAACCTTCTCTAAAAGTTCTATTTGTCAAGAGTAGCAATAGTACAAGTATTTCTAGTGTCGCATAGTTCTTCCTATGACCTTAAGCAGTTTATTTCTTACAGTTTTTTAAATGTTTGTTTATTTATTTATTTATTTGGCGGTGGGGGCAGGGGGTAGGGAGAAGGGGAGAGAGAGAGAGTCGTAAGCAGGCTTCACACTGTCAGTACAGAGCCTGACATGGGGCTCGATCTCATGAACCATGCAATCATGACCTGAGCTGAAATCTAGAGTCAGGCCCTTAACCGTCTGAGCCACCCAGGCACCCCTCTTTCTAATATCTTTAATTTTAATTCCTATTTCTTGGAAAAAATTACTTTGAAGAGGCCGCTTCTCATTTATTTACAGTGAAATTTGGGAATAAGAACTTATTTCCATTACATTCCAAAATCTAACGCAAAATTTCCATTTTCTCTTTTTTAAAATGGATCATTAACATTTTAAGAAAGAGTTCACCAAACCGAATTATCATTCATTCCTGAGGAGATTTTGTATGGTATGATATATAATATAATATAATATATAATATAAAATTCTAACAGGAAGTTGTACACGACTGAGGTTGTATGTGGCACTGGCTCCACAATAAATAGTATTATTTTCTTTATGTAAGACCAAGATTGGAACTTTATAGCTGCACTGGTCATTTTAGTCATCAAATTTTTTGTGTTATTTAAAAATAAACTTCTCTTTTTTGAAAAGTTCCAGATTTATAGGAAGTTGCCCAGATAGTACAGAGAGTTACCATAAATCCCTTACCCAGTTTCCCTTATTGTTAACATCTTATATTACTATGGAACCAACTAAGGAACCAATATTTGTCTGTTACTATTCATTAAATTCTGTATGTTACTCAGATTTCACTCATATTTCCCTCCTCTTTCAGAATCCC